>NC_042959.1:33975383-34019422 GCF_901001165.1 Salmo trutta
GTTTTTAATGTGGCTGCAGTGAGCGTCACACCGCTGGAATGTTGGGCCCCCCTACTCATTTTCAGATGAAAAATCAACTTGTTCTCTTTTTCCCCTTTACTGCCATGGCGACTGCCGCCAAACCGGCAGAGCGAACGGGGGAAATATACATCTGTCAGTCTGTCTCTCCGATTGAGACGAAATACCCACTAGACGAGCGGAGGAGATTAGATTACACATCCACCCACCTGTTTCTTCCCTCCCAGTCACCCTTCTCTAATGCAGAGGCCTATTCATAGTTCAAAGATCTGGGTGTCCCTGTTTTATTTACATTCTTGCAAATAAGATGGAACCAGATAGCCAACCATTAAAGATGGCTGCCTCGAGTCCATCTGCTCGTTTGAATCCATCTACAGAATCCATAACAGGATAGAGTTTGCACACAGAGCGAGTGATGTGTGTTATTGTGTGACATGAGATGAAATCGGAGACCCCGGGCTAGACTGAAATGTAAACCCGTAGTGGGTCATTTTGGCGCAGCTTGTAAACGCCACGTCGGTGGGTGAAGGTGTTATTGAAATTGGATAGCGTGTTTCTCGCTCTTACCCCTCTCGCTCTCTCCCCCATACCCTCTTCTACTCTTTCTCTCCCCCTCTTCTTCTCTCTCTTCCGCCCTCTCCCTGTCTGGTCTCTCTGTGGTAGAACACTTGTGTAAATAAGGCAGGGGAGGCGGGCGGCGGCCGTGCTAGTTTGTCTGGGGAGCCTCTCTCTTCTCTCCTGTTCTCTCCTCCTGTGTCGATTAGGAGGCAGAGTCTGGAACACAGCCAAGGGTCTATTCACCGCCTCACTGCCAAACCACAGAGAGAGAGAGAGGAAGGGAGAGGGGAAGGGAAAGAGAGGAGAGAGAGGGGATGGGACAAGAGGTAGAGACGGAAGAAAAATGGATGTGGGTTGGGACTTTTGGAATAAAGAGAGATGGGGTGAAAGAGAAGGAGGTCAGAGAGAGGCTTTTATCTCTTCTAAAAAAACAAACAAATCTTCCCTCTCTCCCTCTCTGGTCAATTTGGCACACTTTATCTGTCCATATTAAAACAACAAACAGCTGCTATATTCAGCTAATGCTTATTTTCTATGACTGCTCTCTCCCTCCCCCCATCTCTCTCTCTCTCTCTCTGTCTCCCTCTCTTTCACTCTCCCCCTCTCTTTCTCTCTCTTAAAAAAAACAATTATAACATAACTCAAACGGAAGGAGTTTGCATTTTCTCTCTCTTCTCCTCCCCCTTCTCTCTCTCTCTGGCTCCTGTTGAAAAGCACAATCAGGTCTTTTATGAGTGGGCCGTGAATTACACAGGCACTCAATTAGCTTCTATCTCTCCCAACAACCACTGACTGCGTGAGGAGTCCTTCGGGGCGCTCAGACATGGCCCTGGGGATCTTAATGATTCTAGTAGCATGTCAGAGTTCTTATCGCTGTGAATCACCCAAAACCACATTTTAGACCAGCACTGTTTATGTGTCACCTATTTGTATTGACTCTGGTGAATCAATGTTAGGGACTTTCTCATCAATGAAGCCCTGGTCTTGTCTGAATCGGATAAACAAAGACATTGATCATGTAAAAGCTTCAGTGGAGGCTTTGTAAAGTTTGATGCACTGGATTGAGGATAGAATCCTCAATGCAACAACAAGGACACATCTCTACTCCATATCTTATGTAATCCCATACATTTAGTTGAGTTTTTGTTTTGTGCCTGTAATTGGGAGCGGAGTCCCTGTCTCGGTGTGTGTCTCTGTGCGCTTCACTGACGTTTTCTGCTCCATGGATTTCAGAACAAAATGGCCACCCATCCAGGCTGAGAGATGTATGCCTTTTTATTCGTCCCCCTGACCACAGGCAGAAAGACTACACGCCAGAGGAGGCTGGTGGGAGGAGCTTTAGGAGGACAGGCTCATTGTAATGGATGGAGTTAATGGAGCAGAGTTCAACATGTGGTTTCCATGTGTTTCATACCGTTACATTGATTCCATCCCGGCCATTACAATGAGACAGTCCTCCTATAGCTCCTCCCACCAGCCACCTCTGGTACACGCACGCACGCACGCACGCACGCACGCACACACACACACACACACGCGCGCGGATAGAGACTCGAACGATACACGCATAAGACAGGCAGTCCCCTGGTCCTGTTGGTGTGTAGAAACAGAGATTTGACATTGTATTTTGTGTTCTCTTCACAGCAAAAGCCTCCTAACGCCGACTGGCGCTTCACCCAAGGACAGAGACCTGGACCCAGTGGGTGAGTACATAGACTCTTCTACACACAAACACACACGCACGCACACACACACACACACACACACACACACACACACACACACACACACACACACACACACACACAAGAGATGGGGAGACATAGATTGAGCGATGGCTAGCAAAGAGAGAGAGAGATGGGATTAAGGAGAAGCTGTGGTCCTGTGAGGCTCAGTCGGTAGAGAATATGGGCCAGCCATACATAAAATGTATGCACGCATGACTGTCAGTCGTTTTGGATCATTTCGCATCTGCTAAATGGCATTGGGCTCCTGAGTGGCGGAGTGGTCTAAGACACTGCATCTCAGCGCAAGAGGCGTCACTGCAGTCCCTGGTTTGAATCTAGGCTGCATCACATCCGGCCGTGGTTGGGAGTCCCATAGGGCGGCGCACAATTGGCCCAGCAATCGTCCAGGTTCTATGTCTTTGTAAATAAGAATTTGTTCTTAACTGACTTGCCGAGTTAAATAAAGGTTAAATAATAAAATGTAAAAAAATACATTATATTAGGACATACTCTGCTTACAGGCCCATTGTGCGCAGCAGAGGTGATATCAGCGACTTTGTGACTTTGTGTAGATGAGAATCTGGAGCTCCTGAGATTCCATCTGAGCCCCGACTCCTCTGAGTGAACAGTCAGATTCTCCAGGCTGCTCTCTGCCTCACACACAAAATGGCCGCCATTCCGCTCCCTCCCTCCACTCTCACAGAGTCTGTGTGCCATCACTCAGTACTGCTGAGGAGAGTAGGGGAGCAGAGTGAGGGGGGGAGGGGGGGACGTAAGTGCACTAACATATACACATTGTAGCTCATTGATCGCGTTTGTGTTTCCATCTGGGTGATAGCATCTGATTGACCACTTGTGATTTACTGTTTGGACATCGGTGATTGGCTGTTTCATGGTGGTAGAGGGGAAACTGCATCTAACTGACATAAATCAGTTTGTCTGTGTGTGACTGTTTGCTTCCTTCATCGGTTATTTGGCCTACATTGTGTGCCAAACTGCTGATCACGTCGCAACAGTTTCCACAACAGAACTTTTACACAACACATTCCATGAGTCAAGAACCATCTGAGTGGGTGAGGGGGGGGGGGGGGGCTCTGCAGTCCTAGCTTGCGTCTCCTACCACCCGGGACACACACACACACACACACACACACACACACACACACACACACACACACACACACACACACACACACACACACACACACACACACACACACACACACACACACACACACACACACACACACACACACACACACACACACACACACACACACACACACACACTTTTAACAAGGAACAAAAAACATGAGAGCTTTCCATGTTGGAAGCCACTGAGGTTATGGATACATTGGAAACCATCCATTTGGAAAACCTGACTTTCTTCTCTGAAACATTATGTGGATGTCAAAGGCTCAACACTTTTTCCACAGAAACGTGGAGCTCCGCTGGGTTTGTTGCCTGGTCTTTCCCTGGCCGGTAGATCCAGATAGAATAGTGTAACGCTCCTCTTGTGTTTCCAGTCTCTACAACTACAGTGGTGATCACATAAGATGGACGCCGAAGCGAGGCACGAGGTATCAACGTGTGTGTTAGTGTAGAGAGTGGGGTCACTTTATGGCCTCGACAACTTGTTCTGGATCAGTTTTTTTTCAGGCACCCGTGAATAGGTCATGTGGAAACTGTTGTAAGGGAAACTGATCTAAAACCAGTTGTTAAGGGCAGAGAGTAGCTACAGTGGTTCTTCCTGTAGGTATGTAGAGCTCTGCAGTACTGTGTGTAGATACCCCTGACCCCTGACCCTTTCGCTATAGCTCAGATTCACTAGCCTGTGCCGAGCTGGGCTATTGGTCTCTCTGTGGATGGTCAGACCTTGATGAGGATCTCTGATTGGTTCACTTCTGTGCAGTGTGACGTTTTTAGTTTGTGCGCTGTGTGTATTTCGTGGTGGTTTTACTTAGCGTGGTGTGGTTGTGTAATCGAAGACTGTAGAATATTTGTCCCATTTAGTTTGGTGTAAAATAGGTTTTATCCCAAGTAGAGAGTATGCGTTGAGTTTGCTGCGTTTCCCCAGACACAATGCCACTTGTAGATATCCTATAGCACTATGTGGTCTTCTTCTCATATGCCTCTTCCCTGGAGGCCAGAAAAGAGTGCTTTGAAACAACTGTCTGATGAGAGATTGGACCCAGCTGGCTGAACAGGAACGTCTGAAGAAGGACTGGAATGTAATCTACTTTATAGAAGGATTGGACAAGAGTTCCCATAGTTGAAGTGGACAGTAGAGTTCAGGAAGCGGTTGAAAGGCTTCCTCCTAGATAAGATGCCTGTTTCATGCATGGTTACAGAAGCAGCTCTGACTGACCAGTTAGAATGATCCCTCTGGACATGACCAGTCATCATCTCAGCCACGGGAAGAGATAGTCCTGAAAGCAGGAAGTGATTATTCGGACCACATGAAAGTCATAGAGCAGGGAGAGGCTAATTAGTGATAAATAAGGCGTCCTCTTTGTCTCTCTAGTCCACAAAAGGAAACCAATCAAAATGGCAGTCCTGCTGGCTCCACGCTTTAACCTGGTCTGGTTTTCATTTGGGACGCTGGCACTGGTCAAGGACTCTTTCGCGCTTTGGCACATAAGTAATACCCCCTTTAAAAAAATGTGGCTTAACATTTTGGCAAGCTGGACCGCACCACTTCTTAAAAAGAAAAATCTTGCTCTCTCTCTCCCCTCATCTCTCTCTCTCCATCCTGGTTACTTTCCCAGTCCATATGCTTTTGTCCAGTGGGTTTTTAATTGGTTCCAAGCAGAGACCAAAGGAATGGCATTCGCTTATTTTTTTTTACACACACACACACACACACACTTTTTTTACTGCTGTTCATAGAAGGCAGTAAGCTGGATGTGATACTCTCACGTCCTTTTAACCCCTCGCGTGCCATTCTGTTTCTTCTCTGGCGCTTCAAACAGGGGCACAGCCTTTACCCACAACCCCCTGGTGCCACTGCTTTAGGCCATCAAACAGCTACTGAAATGGTCCAATCACTGAGGGACTGATGTTGATCAAAACCATCAGTAGAAATGCCAGACCTAAATCTGTGTGTGTGTGTGTGTGTGTGTGTGTGTGTGTGTCTCTCTCTAAGAGGTATGGTAGTTGGTGTAAGTCGGTGAGTGTAATCAAGAGCAGG
Organism: Salmo trutta; assembly: GCF_901001165.1. Classification (NCBI taxonomy): domain Eukaryota; kingdom Metazoa; phylum Chordata; class Actinopteri; order Salmoniformes; family Salmonidae; genus Salmo; species Salmo trutta. Next base: position 33,980,877 of record NC_042959.1, read on the forward strand.
TCTACTCCTTTTCTCCCTCTGCATGCAAAATGAGACTTTAAACAAAACAACCCTTTGAAGATTTACGCTGCCCATATGGAAAAGTTCAACACTCCGTGTGTGTGTGTTGTGTAGCCAGCTGTTCCCTTTTAATGTGGTGTCATTATGTTTCATCACATTTACTACATTGTGTTGTGCTGGTGGCCATTGTTTAAATAGTGAGCCAACATGTTTCAGGCACTTTTATTTCTGTTTCCAGCAGACATTTTGAGCAAAATGTTTGGAACATAAAATCGCAGTATCGAATCACAATACATTTCGTATCGCCACCTACAGTATCAGTCAAAAGTTTGGACACACACACTCATTCCAGGGTTTTTCTTTATTTTGGCTATTTTCTACATTGTAGAATAATAGTGGATACATCAACACTATGAAATAACACATACAGTTTAAGTCTGAAGTTTACATACACCTTAGCCAAATACATTTAAACTCAGTTTTTCACAATTCCTGATATTTAATCCTAGTAAAACATTCCCTGTCTTAGGTTAGTTTGGATCACCACTTTATTTTAAGAATATGAAATGTCAGAATAATAGTAGAGAGAAGGATTTATTTCAGCATTTGTTTCTTTCATCACATTCCCAGTGGGTCAGAAGTTTACATACACTTAATTAGTATTTGGTAGCATTGCCTTTAAATTGTTTAACTTGGGTCAAACATTTTGGGTAGCCTTCCACAAGCTTCCCACAATAAGTTGGGTGAATTTTGGCCCATTCCTCCTGACAGAGCTGGTGTAACTGACTCAGGGTTGGGATGGTGTTCTTCGGCTTGCAAGACTCCCCCTTTTTCCTTCAAACATAATGATGGTCATTATGGCCAAACAGTTCTATTTTTGTTTCATCAGACCAGAGGACATTTCTCCAAAAAGTATGATCTTTGTCCCATGTGCAGTTGCAAACAGTAAACAATTGTTGGAAAAATTACATTTGTCAGCAATAAAGTAGATGTCCTAACCGACTTGCCAAAACTATAGTTTGTTAACAAGACATTTGTGGAGTGGTTGAAAAACGAGTTTTAATGACTCCAACCTAAGTGTATGTAAACTTCCGACTTCAACTGTATGGAATCGCGTAGTAACCAAAACAGTGTTAAACAAATCAAAATACATTTTATATTTGAGATTCTTCAAAGTAGCCACCCTTTGCCTTGATGACAGCTTTGCACACGCTTGGCATTCTCTCAACCAGCTCCATGAGGTAGTCACCTGGAATGTATTTCAATTAACAGGTGTGCCTTGTTAAATGTTCTTTTATGGAATTTATTTCGTTCTTAATGTGTTTGAGCCAATCAGTTGTGTTGTGACAAGGTAGGGGTGGTATTCAGAAGATAGCCCTATTTGGTAAAAGACCCAAGTCCATATTATGGCAAGAACAGCTGAAATAAGCAAAGAGAAACGACAGTCCATCATTACTTTAAGACATGAAGAGCACTCAATCTGGAAAATTTCCAGAACTTTGAACGTTTCTTCAAGTGCAGTCACAAAAACCATCAAGCGCTATGATGAAACTGGCTCTCATGAGGACCGCCACAGGAAAGGAAGACCCAGTTACCTCTGCTGCAGAGGACAAGTTCATTAGAGTTACCAGCCTCACAAATTGGAGCCAAATAAATGCTTCAGAGTTCAAGCAATAGCCATATCTCAACATAAACTGTTCAGAGGAGACTGCATGAATCAGGCTGTCATGGTTGATTCGCTGCAAAGAAACCACTACTTAAGGACACCAATAATTATAAGAGACTTGCTTGGGCCAAGAAACACAAGCAATATACATTAGACCGGTGGAAATCTGTCCTTTGGTCTGATGAGTCCAAATTTGAGATTTTTGGATTATCCGCTGTGTCTTTGTGAGACGCAGAGTAGGTGATCAGATGATCTCTGCATGTGTGGTTCTCACCGTGAAGCATGGAGGAGGAGGTGTGATGGTGCTTTGCTGGTGACACTGTCTGTAATCTATTTAGAATTCAAGGCACACTTAACCAGCATGGCTAACACAGCATTCTGCAGCGATACGCCATCCCATCTGGTTTGCACTTAGTGGGAAAATCAATTGTTTTTCAACAGGACAATGACCCAAACACACCTCCAGGCTGTGTAACGGCTATTTGACCAAGAAGGAGAGTGATGGAATGCTGCATCAGATGACCTGGCCTCCACAATCACCCGACCTCAACCCAATTGAGATGGTTTGGGATGAGTTGGACAGCAGAGTGAACGAAAAGCAGCCAGCAAGTGCTCAGCATATGTGGGAACTCATTCAAGACTGTTGGAAAAGCATTTCTCATGAAGCTGGTTGAGAGAATGGCAAGAGTGTGCAAAGCTGTTATCAAGGCAAAGGGTGGTTACTTTGAAGAATCTAAAATCTAATTTGTTTTGTTTAACACTTTTTTTGGTTACTGCATTATTCCATATGGTTTATTTCATAGTGTTGATGTCTTCACTATTCGACTACAATGTAGAAAATAGTACAAATAAAGCAAACCCTTGAATGCGTAGGTGTGTCCAAACTTTTGACTGGTACTGTAAGTATCAGCATAATATTGTATAGTGAGGTCCCCTGGACCTTGTGTATTTGTGTGTGTGTGTGTGTGTGTGTACGTCATCTTCGTTTCTCTGCGTTGCCTGCAGGCTGTGTCTGCTAATCATCAGACCCTGTAACTTGATATCGAAGACCACCAACCGTCACACCAGGGACCAGCAACACACAATAACACAAGCAGAAAAGATTACAGTTCTAAAATGGCCGCTGGTTGTTGACATATGTGTCCTCTCTCTCGCTCCGTCCCCGCAGGGCTGGAGGTCCCCCTGAGATGGCCATGGGAACAGGACCCTGGCCCAATCCCCCCACTGAGGCCGAGCAGCTCCAAGCCCTGATGGCCGCAGCCAACGGTGAGTCCAACACTTCTCCATTAATCTCTCTCTTTTTCTATCACTTGTTCCCATCCTCTACCACTCTCTCAAGCCCTCTTTTTTTACGGTCTATCTGCAGACCCTCCATATCATACTCCATCCCTCTCTTTTCATCACCACCACATGCCTATGCCTCTGACATTCAATAGTTTCCTCTCTTTATTCCTCTCTCTCTCTCTCTCTCTCATTGTAGTGTTGTATAATGGAGAGAAGGGCAGAGTTGGGGAAGGTAGGGAGGTGTCAGGGTTTGTTCCTGTTTGGTTAGAGGGCATGAAGCCAGACTCATTGATAAAGCCCGCTCTATCCTCATTGATGTTTCTATGGCCCACTGTACTGGCGCACACACACACACACCAGTTCAAAGACTATGTCAAATGCTACCAGCGGTACTCCAGATATATACAGTAACTATTACAGAAACCTGTTTAATGCAATACTATTACAGTCCTGAGTGTTTGCACTGTATGCAGTTCCCACACCTGCGAACATATATTAGCAAACAGAACGCAACACACAGTGTTAGCGCGCGCACACACACACACACACACACACACACACACACACACACACACACACATCACACAGACACACACAGTGTTAGCACACACACGACACAGACACACACAGTGTTAGCACACAAACACATGTTCTCTTGCCCGTGCAGAGCAAACGATTCAGAGCTGTATGACATCACAGCCCTTCCCCCTATGCTTTTTCTGCCGCAGTTACTGCGCACACACACACACACACACACACACTGCGAGTGACTCATTCTTGGGCTGTTGCTGCAGATTGTCTTCTAATCACTCCAACACAGAAACACATCAGATTGGCCTTGAGAGCAGGGCCCACTAACACACACACACACACACACACACACACACACACACACACACACACACACACACGCACACGCTCATACACCTCTGTGGGGTAAGGCCTCTTACCACACAGACTCCTGTCATTGTTTCCATTGTCATTATTACCATTGACACATCAAATGAAATCTATTTTTATTGGTCACATGCTTCCTAAAACAACAGGTGTAGACTAGCAGTGAAATGTTTACTTCCGGGTCATTTTCCAACAATGCAAAGTATAACGCAAAGAGAAAAAATAACAATAGAAATATTGACACAAGGAGTAAATACACAGTGAATAACTATAATGAGTAACAATAACATGGCTATATCCAGGGAGTTCCAGTATCGAGTCGATGGGCAGGGGTACGAGGTAATTAAGTAGCAGTCTTATGGCTTTGTGGGTAGAAGCTGTTCAGGGTCCTGTTGGTTCCAGACTTGGTGCACTGGTACCGCTTGCCATGCTGTAGCCGAGAGAACGGTCTGTGGCTTGGGGTGGCTGAAGTCTTTGACAACTTCTTGGGCTTTCCCCTGACACCACCTAAAAGGTCCTGGATCGCAGGGAGCTAGGCCCCAGTGATGTAGTGGGCTGTACTCACCACCCTCGGTGGCGCCTCTTGCGGTCGGATACCTTGCAGTTGCCGTACCAGGCGGTGATGTAGCCAGTCCAAATGAACTTTGTGAGGATCTGAGGGCACATGCTAAATATTTTCTGCCTCCTAAGGGGGAAAAGGCATTGTCGTACCCTCTTCACAACTGCGGACCATGTTAATTCCTTAGTGATGTTGACGCCGAGGAACTTGAAGCTCTTGACCCGCTCCACTATCGCCCCATCAATGTGGATGGGGGCGTGCTCGCCCCTCCATTTCCTGTAGTCCACGATCAGCTCCTTTGTCTTGCTGATATTGAGGAAGAAGTTGATGTCCTGGCACCACACTGCCAGATCACTGACCTCCTCTCTATAGGCTGCCTCATCGGTTATCAGTCCTACCACCGTCTTGTAGTCAGCAAACCTGATGAAGGTGTTGGAGTCGTGCGTGTCCATGCAGTCCTGGGCGAACTGGGAGTACAGCAGGGGACTAATTTAACGCACCCCTGAAGTGCGGCCCACGTGTTGATGGTCAGCGTGGAGGATGTGTTGTTGCCTACCCTCACCGACTGTAGGCGGCCCGTTAGTAGGTCCAGGATCTAGTTGCAGAGGGAGGTGTTCAGATCCCAGGGTCCTGAGCTTAGTGATGAGCTTTGAGGGCACTACGGTGTTGAACGCAGAGCTGAAGTCCATGAATCGCAATCTCACATAGGTGTTCCTCTTATCCAGGTGGGGGAGGGCAGTATGGAGTGCAATAGAGATTGCGTCATCTGTGGATCTGTTTTGGCGGTATGTCAATCAGAGTGGGTCCAGAGTGTTTGGGATGATGGTGTTGATGTGAGCCATGACCAGCCTTTCACAGCATTTCATGGCTATAGATGTGAGTGCTGCGGGGTGAGTGCTAAAGATGTGAGTGCTACCTCCTCCCTCCTAGACGCTGCTCACACACACACACACACACACACACACCGGACATGATCCTGAGGTTTCCATTAGGAGAGTGATAGAACGTTCTGTCTCTGGCTGGATGATGTCTTTTGGTCATCACAATGAGATAGAGGAAACCCTCCCTCAGAAAGAGCCAGAGCACGGCTACCAGACGAGTCACGATGACAACTGGAAACAGAGGGATCAGAATGTTATTCAAGGCAGCTAGATGTTTATGCAGTAGTGCCATCAGGGCCTGCTGTTCCTTGACACTACCAAACAGAGGATGCACAACCAGGATAGCACAGTTAGTTACAAAGCAGAAATAACCTTGTGGAAGAAGCTATTGTCCCAGATTTGTTTTCTCTGAAGTCTAATTATACTAGCTTGTGTGTGTGTGTGTGTGTGTATGTGTGTGTGTGTGTGTGTGTGTATGTGTGTGTGTGTATATAGATATATATATAGATGTGTGTATGTATGTATGCATGCATGCATGCATGCATGCATGTATGTATGTATGTATGTATGTATGTATGTATGTATGTATGTATGTATGTATGTATGTATATAGATATATATATATATATATATAGATATATGTGTGTGTGTGTGTATGTGTGTTTATGGCTGCCTGCGCTGTGTGTAGCAGAGCCAGAGAGCAGGGAATAGCGGAGGGGGCGTGTGTGTGTGTCTCTGTAGCTCTGCAATGCAGGGGCTGGGAGAGAGTTATGAGCTAGAAGCTACGTCACCCGTACACAGCCAGAGCACACATAATGGAAACACACACACACACTCAGCAATGAACACAGACACACACCATAAATGCAAAATGTTCTCCACCTCGACAAAATGTCAGCACACATTCATCATTTTGTAACACCAGTCTCTCTCTCCCTCTCTCTCTCTTTTTTTCTCACTCACGCTCTTGCAGTCTCTCTCAATTCTCTTATTTTCAGTCCAATTAGCTTTACATAAGCATGCTAACAGTTTCACCAAAGCAATGAGTGCTTTAGCATATAGACAAGTCATAATGGAAATGTAACAAATCGTGAGCATCAATGTATTTTGCAAGTCATCACTGCAATGTCAGAACACCTTATTCATATGTTCCATCTCTCCCCTCCTCTCCTCCTCCCCGCTCTGCCCCTCTTTCCCCCAGAAGTGAGCGAGGCGACCGCAACCCTGGGACCGGGCACCATGGGACTCAGCACCCGTTACAGCCCCCAGTTCACCCTGCAGCACGTGCCCGACTACCGTCAGAACGTCTACATCCCTGGCAGCACGGCCACCTTGACCTCCAACCCCCAGCAGCAGCAGCAGCAGCAGCAGCAGATGCTGATGCAGCAGCAGATGGCAGCCCAACATCAGGCCCTGCAGGCCCAGCCCTCTGAGGCCGCCGCTCAGCCTGAACCCCCCAAGGCTGCCCAGACCCCCGCCTCCAAGAAGAAGTCCACCAAGAAGGAGAAGAAGTAGGATGGGTGGAGGATGGATAGATATGGAAAATACGATGAGAAGAGAGAAAACCGACCCGATGAGAACTGAAGTCCCCCCTCTACCCCCCCAATCCCCTACATCACCTCTCAATGCGTTTACTCTAACCAGGGTCTGGATTCTATTGGTCACGCTCATATGATAACACGAAATACGGAGATGTTTGCAAATGTTTGTCTTTGGGCTCTTGAATCTGGAATGCGTTGAAGGTTTAAGAGCGAACAGCGTTGACATTTTGTTCTCTTTCTGAAAGCTATCTAGAAACAGTTGTTTTTTGGAAAGCCTGTGTTCTAAAAAAAAACAAGTGTTAATACTATTTGCAGATATGGAAGACTGGGGGTTCAGGGGGGGATTGTGCTTTGGTTAAATCAATGAATTTGGATTCACTTCAGACACAGCCGTTTGAGTGTAAGCAACTTTGCTTGGATAACAAGGCTTTGGCCAGTGACGTATTCACAGGTGGATATTTTAACCATGTTCCATAAGATCTTTCATGTTGGATCATAATTAGAATTCCTTGTTTTCCTGAGATGGAAAGTAGATCCTTGTTGACTATACTAGATTGCCATGATAAGATTCCTATATAGGATCAGCCTTATAGGATCCTACAGCACAGCTCTTTGGGACAGGGGAATGGGTATTCCATTGCACTGGTACAGTAGTATTCCACTCTGCATGTTCCTATTGTGTTCAAACCACAGACCTTCTAGAAGATTCAACTATGCATTGAATTAGTGTTGCAAAGAGGACGACCACCTTCAAAAAAAAATACAGGTCGACAAATCCCCTCGTGGCATTTACCTGACGTGGTAGCTAAAAATGATCAATATTATTTTGTAAGCATAGTTAAATGGTAAGATTTGAATCTTTCACTGTTTTTATGACCTGAGCATGAACCCTATTAGAAAACTAGCAGCAAGGGGGAAGGGCATGTTATAGTACAATCAGCCCTATTTGCTGGCTTGGTGGCATAGTCGGCGCTGCCCCCTTTTAAAACTACCCAGATGGGTGTAGAGACCCTCCTGCTGTCCACCCATGCACCTCTATCCCCTCCCCTCACTGGCTGTCCCACTTTGAGAGTCAGACCATAGAGATGCACTGTTCATACGATAAAGATGAGACGTAGGGTAAAAAAGAACTTCAAAGGAGAGATCTGTAACGGCGTGCTTAGGAGTTAGACACTTCTTAGGCAGCTAGAGTCTAGATTGAGTGTTCATCCCTTTCTACGTACCCTGAAGTGCTAATGATTATATTTGTTGATGTGGGAAGTGTTTTTTGATGACACAGTAGTATAAGATAAGCATGAAGTCTTTTCTTTGCCGTCGGTCTGTCCGTCTGTCCGGCAACTAGCTGGACACCACTGCATGAAGAGGCAGCTTGCAGGCTGGGTTCAAGGGGGAGTGGAGAGGGGTGGGCTGAGGGGTACGACATCTGGGTCGGTACAATTAGATTGACGGGGAGAGGGGCAATGACCTTGGCTCTACTCACTGAATGTACACAGGCACCACTGTTGACCCTCCATCCTAGTCCACCCCTAAACGTCGTCTAATGCACTGACCCAGGTTCGAGGTCAACAGAGCCAAGCACATCCCTCCATGTCACAGAGGAGATACCACTTCAGAAGCAGGGAGGGGGGGGACAGAGTTAGCTCCTCGCTGTATCTATCCCCTCAGTGTAAATCCATTCTGGCGATGCTAACCTCAGACTCTCCCCTTGCTTCCATCCCTCCACCCGCTGGTCCTGTGAAGGCTCTTCCCCTCTGTAAATAAACACTAGTCCTGTCGATGGTATGAGCCAATTGTTTGTATAGTACGGACCACATCCAGAATTTTCAAACTAAAAAGTCCCCTCTCCTCAAGGCGTGGCTTACTGGAATGTGTTGTATTTGTTTTTCAAGAAAAATAAGAAAACCACAGCGGAGGAGAAGAAAAAAAAACGATCTCTGAAATGTTCTTCAACAGTTTGTGTTGCAATGTAGTAACTCAGCACCGTGAAGGCCAACTAACTAACTCTTCAGTGTAAATATAAAGAAAGTTGCTGACGACTTTAGACGATAAGTAAACAGAGTGACACACACGTAGACTAGTTAACTTGTGATGTGTTGCGCATATTATTGTGTTCATTTTCTCTCTCTCTATTTTACTACCCTGTAAAGAAACGAAACGAGAAAAAAAAAATGATATTGAAAAGAAATGTTTCTATCCTCCTGTAACCTTTTTCTGTGCTTTATCTTGTGCATTTGCGCAAGAATGCCTCTCTGTCCATATGAGCAAATGATTATAAATATTATATATGTGTGTGTACGTCCGTCCGCTGCTGAATTAATCCTCTCTCGTGCTGTAATATCTTTCTTATGAAATGCTTCGACCTCCCACGCTCCTCCCGGTGTTAATCTCTTCATTTTTATGCTAATATTTATATTGCTGTTTTATTTTCTCTTGAACACTGACATTTCAAATAAAAGGCTCTGAAATCATTAAACGCTCATCTTCCGTCTTTTCTAAACATCCGTCTTGGTTTGTATGGTAACTAAAATACAATAACTTTATTTTCCCCAAGGGAACTTAAGATGGTGTCTTTTGTTCTGTATAAAATCACAATACAAAAAGTCAACACAATTCACAGTGCAGAATGATACAGTGTTCAAGACAAACACAAAGACCCGTTGAATATAATTGGGTTCCTTGAGTGGTGCAGCAGTCTAAGGCACTGCATCTCGGTGCTAGAGGCGTCACGACAGATCCTGGTTTGAGCCCGGGCTGTATCACAACCATCCGTGATCAGGAGTCCCGTAGGGCGGCACACAATTGGCCCGGTGTCGACCGGGTTAGGGGAGGGTTTGGCCGGGGTAGGCCATCATTGTAAATACGAATTTCCAGATTTGAAATTGTAGCATAATCACGTATCATGATTATAGATGGGCATTACAGTACATGAAATAAGTAAATATTCCTGTCTTTTGTTTGCCAGGGGTTTTAAGTGGCAGTAGTTCTGCATCTGTTCACTGAATAGTTGTAGTGTTTCTCTGTTTTAACTGTGGCCCACATCCACCAAGCTTCATCAGCACCACGCTCTCCCACAATCCCCTGCTCCCAGCAGACTCAGCTCCCTCCCACGCCCGTTTGAAGTATCTTCTGCGGTGTGAATACGGAGGGAAATGGGATGAGGGGAGGGTGAAAGAGGAGACGAGATGAGAGACGATGTTTCCTCGGCAGAAATGTGTTATCCTCCTACAGTCTTCTAAGTGAATGTGGACACGCATTATGCAATACATATCTGTAGACTAATTTGGAGATTTAAATGAATCACATTCCATACGTATGTAGGGCAATCTATGCAACTATGCAGAACAGTATACAGAAATGTATGGGAAGAAGGTGTTGAGCTTTTAGGTACATCAGCCCAGTGCTATATAACCACTACACTTCTATACAAGGCTACACAATTCTTTGTAATTGTTGAACTACTTTAGCGTCACACTGATATAATTAAGCAATAAGGCACGAGGGGGTGGGGTATATGGACAATATACCATGGCAAAAGGCTGTTCTTCTTCACAGCCCTAAGCCCTGCGTGTAGCTCTGTCCTTGAGCTGTTCGTCTGTTGATGTTCTGTATAATGTTTCATGTTTTGTGTGGACCCCAGGAAGTGTATCTGCTGCTTTTGCAACAGCTAATGGGGATCCTAATAAAATACTGGCAATATAACAAACCCGCGAGGTGCCTTATTGCTATTATAAACTGTTCACCAATGTATTTAGAGCAGCAACAATAACTGTTTTGTCAGCCAATCAGCATTCGGGGCTCAAACCACCCAGTTTATAATACAGAATCATTCATACCATGACACATCACGGCTTCTGCTTGACTAGCATCAGTGGGATCCTAGGGGCTTCAATCCGGACCGCAGTAGATCCGCGTTATAGCACGATTGACATTTCAAGGAGCTTGCCCGATTCAGCAGACATGCAGCGTTTACCATTCCTTGGCCCATTTTGAATCTAGGCCTTAGGCGACACCTCGCGGAACCCAATTGAGAAACACCTTGAGCTCATTATTCTGGTGGTGTAGACAGAGCCGGGGGTGTGAATCAGAGGGATACGGCTGTTGTCCCGCGAGCGTGATTCAATTCCTCCGACTAGGGTTGAAATCCGACTCGTCTATCTGTTATAGCCTGACGGGATTGTTTAAATATGATGAACAGGTAGGGGTCATCAGGGCACTAGCGTGGCTCAGAGAGGTTAATGTGTGGCCAGCACCAGTCTCGTTACTCGTCTGTTAGCCTGTAATATGACGAACAAGCCAGTGAGATCAGAGATGTGGTGCGGATCAGAGGCGTCACGCAGGTGTCAACCCCTACAGGCTCTGTTCCTGCAACGTGGGTTTAAATCCTGCTCTCACTTAAAGGAAAATTCCACCCAAAAACTGCATTAAAGGGAAAACTCCACCCCAAAAATGATCTTTCGGGAATTTCTTTCACTAGTCCATTGTTGACACAGTCTCAAAATGTTTTGCTATGCAACTTTCAAAATACAGTATGATGCATTTTGCGTAGCATCTGATGATGCAAAATGCATCCTACGGGGACGATCTCTGTATTTTGAAAGTTGCATAGCTTGAAAACTGGATTGCTGACAAGCAAAACATTTTAGGGACTGTTTTTATTTTATTTATTTATTTCACCTTTATTTAACCAGGTAGGCAAGTTGAGAACAAGTTCTCATTTACAACTGCGACCTGGCCAAGATAAAGCAAAGCAGTTCGACACATATAACAACACAGAGTTACACATGGAGTAAAACAAACCTACAGTCAATAATACAGTAGAACAATAAGTCTATATACAATGTGAGCAAATGAGGTGAGATAAGGGAGGTAAAGGCAATAAATAGGCCATGGTGGCGAAGTAAATACAATATAGCAAGTAAAACAATGGAATGGTAGATTTGACAGTAGATGAGTGTGCAAAGTAGAAATACTGGGGTGCAAAGGAGCAAAATAAATAAATAAATACAGTAGGGGAAGAGGTAGTTGTTTGGGCTATTTATAGATGGGCTATGTACAGGTGCAGTGATCTGTGAGCTGCTCTGACAGCTGGCAGACTATGTCAACAATGGACTATTGAAAGAAATACCGAAAGATCATTTCTGGGTGGAGTTTTCCCTTTAACGCTGTTAGCCTAAACTGTTTGGCTAAGGAGAAGAAATGAGCGGGTAGGTTGAGAGCTCAAGTGTAGCTCAGGGGGGGTCAAGGCTGGTGTTCCACAGTAGCTGCATGTGTGTAGTCCTCGCGACACGAGTTTGAATCCAGCTCTCGCCAGAATCTTCAGTTGTAGACTTCCTGTGAAGCACATGCAACACCACTTGAGCGGCAATAAAAAAAAAAGTAAAAAAAGTAAAAACAAGAGGGAGATTGTGGTTCTACAGGTGCTTGTGTTATGTGGTTGACTGCACTGCAAATAGTTGAAGTTGCAACTAGAAACTGGTTGCACATTGACAGTCAGTTCAATGTCAAAACAGAGACACAGGAAACCTCTATTGTACGGCACATGAATAAAACACTGGGCAGTTCCAGAATTACATAAAGAAAGTCCTTTTTCCTGTCCTTCATCATAGCAGTGAGGCCTCTTTTCCTGATTTGCGTTCTCTTTGCTCAACTCCAGAAAGTTGGGTTGCAGGCAGGCGTAGGTTTCAAGGCCTTATACAAGAGCTTACACAATAACAAAACATCTATAAATATCCCGGTGCACATCGCTAACCAAAACCAATGGAATGGGTCCTGACTCAGAGAGGAAGGACTAATGTGAGCCACGCAGGTGAATCAGGGGTCAAGTCCTTCCCCACAAGGGGAACTCACCCTTCTATTCTGATGACTTAGCTAGCCTGCGACCTCTTGTGCTACACTACTCCTGTGTGCTGTTGCCAAGGCAATGGTCACTCTAGTGTTCTGAAAGGGCCCTGTTCTGTTTCTCAGCTTCTTCAATAAACCCTCCAGTTGACGTCATTAGCTCAGACCCAAGGAATTCTGGGTAAACTGGCAGAACGAATGGGCTCTGGAAAACAAGCATATGCTGCTATTAGTCAGCCTTGGCACGGATCAGGACCATGTGCAGGAAACATGCTATAGAACGTACCCCCACACACTCACACAGACACAAACATGAGTCAATAGCATAGCACGTGATTGTAACCCAAGCCAAAATCTGTAAAAGTAGATGTCAGGGGTTAAATGGGTCATTCGGAGGTGGGGGAGCCATCCCCCTCTGTCAACCTGTCCCCCTTGCACACGTTTATACCTGGTGCTAACATGCATCCTTTTTCCTGATCTTGTCCATATTCTGGTTGTGCCCACATTTTCAGACACATTGCATTAAAACGTGTCTCTTATTCGTCCACATTGAACGGTCCCTCCCTGTACACAAATTATTTTACAGATATTCTTTCAAAAATAATGTGTATTTATTTTAAGACACATATTGATGCCACAAGTCAATGGTGCCCCCTGTCAATTATTTTATAGGATGGGATAATGATGATTTAAATGGAAGATGTGATCACAATCAGACCACAATGCGTCTTTTAATCGTCTACACCTGCCCGAAAATGTGGGCACAATCAGAATGTGGACAAGATCTGGACAAAGGACATATGTTAGCACCAGTTATAAAAAGGGCTCCTGATTCTCCCAGTGACAGGGATAGTGACGGTCCTCGTGGTCCCCGTGTGCCACAGACTTCCTGTGACTGTGACCGTGCAACAGGAAATGATGCGTTGCCTTGGGTGAAACACAACAAAGGGGGGATTGTTATTTTATTACCCCCTCATCTCCCTTCATTAGACACATTCCCACCAATCAGACTCACAGATACAAAGACATGTAGACAAAAAAGGTATGTACACTCACAAGATACACACACACACACACAGATCAGGAATGTATAGCCGGGTCATCCATTGGGAAGAGCATTAGGGAAAACCCAGGCCCAGCCAGTCTGACAGTAGCCTTGACAATTAGCTGTCTTTGTGTGGTAATAACGTTAGTCTGGCATTCTGGGCACAGGACATTACACATCGTCATACCCCGAGTGACACACACCAGACTCACACACACATTGAGCACAAACACCATGCGCAGGCTTCCACACAGACCCTATGGCTCCCTCTGAGAAAACAAAAAACAAATGTGGGGTAAGATAAAAGTGCCAATATGGAACAAAAAAAATCTAGCTTGCATAGATTGCTGAGTCCATCTTAAACTGCTCGAGAAAGACCAAATGAACAAAAAAAGAAACAAATGTACACAGAAAGCAGAGGCAGGAATGACAGTAACAACTTCTCAACTAAACCACCCAGGCAGAAGAGGAGTAAGAGGGGAAGGGGAAGACAGAGGAGGAAAGGAAGTCTCGGGAAACGGGGATCTGATTTCATGGGCAGCCGTCTGATCCATGTGAGGAAAGCAGGATGAGATGCGAAATGTGTCTGGCGGGACAGGAAATACATTTACGCGCCTTTTTAAGCTCTTTCTGCTGCCATTACAGCTTTGGCCCATCCAGGGGCCAGGAACCCCCCCCCCCCCCTCTACCCAGCACCCTACCCCCAACCCAGCATCCGGGCAGCTGTCCCACTGACACAGGATGAAGAGCCACAGTGCTTTTACAGCGTAATATCGGCGAACACAAATAGAAATTACAGCTCTGGACAGACACAGGATTTAATACAGGGAGAAAGTCTGTGTTGCGATGTAAAGTCTATGTTATGTCTATGTCTGGTAGAGTTGTATGTCTCCTCCTGAGCATCAAACGGTAACCTAAAGGGAAATACAAGATGATGATATCTGTGTAATGATGACTGCAGCAGAGTTATGTGTTAATCTCCACTCGGAGACACCAGCCAACATAACAGGACTGGCAGAGAGAGAGATTTTTGAAGATTTAAGCAGAGGGGAAATGCAACATCTGTTTCTGGTGTTGGCCCCTGAACGGGGGATACAGGGAGGCAGTTTAGTGTCAGACCATTCACACAGAGAGGAAACAATACCATACATGGATGGTCAATCTCACACATACCTCTAAACAAACACACATATGGTTTTTGCACTTACGCATATTTGGTCATATAAAATACAGCACATACTGACACACACGCAGAGGTTTGAACACGTTTATGCAGACAACTGGTAACAAAATGTCCTTTTAATTCACTCATGCAACGTGACTCCGGTGACGTAAAGTGAAAATGGCGGGGAGTGAACTTGAGCTGTGGTGGACTGAGGGACATGGAGAAAGCCATTGAGTGAAAGGGCTGGGACACAGTCACCGCGTTGCTGAGGCTAACCCCTCTGCTTTAGAGAGGCACAGCAATGCTGCGGGCGCTAACTCAGCTAGAGCCGAGAGATGTCCCCTAGCCCGGCCTAGCCCAGTGAAAGGCTAACACAATGCTCTCTTTCACTGCAGCAAACTCTCTTCTCTCGCCGTCGGAAAAGCCCTCTCCTTGTCTCCTCTGCCAAGAGTCCCTGTGCCTGTTTTCTCAGCTGGGAGGAAATCAGACAGAGAGACAGAGACAGACAGAGACAGACAGAGACAGAGAGAGAGGAGGAAAAGTATTCTCACTCCTCCATGAGGTACTGGCTGTCCCAATTTAACCCCAACAAGAGCACAAGTCAAAGATCCAAGTTGTGAAATACATTCGCTCAGCCGATTGCAGTGCTATACGAGGTAGCTGATGCGGAAACGGAAGGAACTCAAGCGCCTCAAGAACTTGGTTATGAAAAGCTCCAAACAGTGAGTCTAAATTGCGTAGAACAGCACTGAACTAAATCAAATGGAGTAGAATAGCATTCGTTAATCATGATGAAAGAGAGACTCATTTGTGGGATCAAAAGCTTCCATCTGGTGCTGTGGCTTTGGGGAAATCGCCCCCCCCCCACTCCTCTCCCATTCCCAATACCCTTCTATTCTAGCCCCTTAACCCTCCTAGTCTAGCCCCCTTAACACTCCTCCAACCAACCACCCCTGTCCCCAATCTCACTCACCCCTTCCTTCCCTACTCCCCCAAAATCCCATTCCAATCCCCCTCCCCCTATTCCCAGTTTCTCTCCGTTCAAGCTGCAAAACACATCATCAGCACTTCGCACAGCAGAAATCCATTTCCTCCAGCTCTGCAGTTGACATGGAAACACTGCTTTCCCCCCCCTCTCTGACAGTGGAGGAAGAAGGTAAGGGGGGGGAGAGTTAATGAGGTGGAGAGGAGATTAACAACAACAAAGGGAGCGATCTTCCCTGAAGGATTCGAGGAGCAGCCCAAAGTCTCTGAGTGCTGTTGTGTAGCTGTGTCTTTAGGAGACAGAGGAAATCCTCTATCAGAGAACCCTGGTCCCTCATACACACACACACACACCCACACGCACAAACACACCATTTTCTCACATACCAGCCTCACACGTTCACCAGGTGTTGAACTGACTGCTGTGCGTGTGACCGTGTCTGTCTGCATGTGTCTGCGTGTGAATGGGGTCTGGCGTTACTGTGTGTTCTCCATGTATTCTTAAAGCTAGAACGGGAGGGTGTTGACAAGTGGATAAAACTGGTGAACGCATACTAACGTCTTTGTGTAACGGAGAAAATAAGTTTGTGTCACAGGCGGCTGGTGGCACCTTAATTGGGGAGGATGGGCTCATAGTAAAAGCTGGAACGGAATCCGTGGAACGGTATCGAACGCATCAAACACGTGGTTTCCATGTGTTTAATACCATTCCATTCCAGCCATTATTACGAGCTGTCCTGCCGTCAGCAGCCTCCTGTGGTGTGTGTGTGTGTGTGTGTGTGTTTCTTACCCGGCCCGTCGGCCAGAGAACGCAGAGCGTGTTAGACACGCAGACTTTGACATGGAGGCATGTCGACATCGCAGCGCCATGGCGACAGAGGTTGCCGAGGAAATGGGGCAGCTGTTGCATGGATATTTGAGGATAATAAGCGTTCAATATAAACCCCTTCTCTTTCACCCCAAACCAAACCTTCCCTGGATCAGAGACTGGAACGCATTCAGTGGAGAAACTATCCTAAACATTTATCTGACTTTCCTAAGCTACAGCCATGGAACTAGAGATCAGCTTACAGCAGCAGTAGGCTACATTTCCCCAGGCCCGACTACTAACTACATTTGCAAAAGTCCCTCTGTGAGTCTAGTATGACAATGATAACTATAAAATAGCTTTGGTGAAACAGGCTTGTAACAGCCTAAAGCCCTTCTACGTCATGCAAGACTTTGAAGTGGCTTATAAAGACAAGCTAACAACGGAGGTTATGGTTGATCAAATCAGATCCTAGTCCTGCCACGCCACCTAGTCCAGCCATCAGCCAGACCTTAGACAAACACAAACCCTGCCATCTGAAGAGTCATATTCGGTAGCCCCAACCCCCCTCCCCCCAAACTCCTCTGATAATTCACTGCCTTGTGTGAAGTCTGTGTTCCTGCTTGCATGAGAGAGAGAGAGACAGAGAGACAGAGAGACAGAGAGAAAAAAATATTTGGTCTGAAGCCAAAAGGTAAAATACTATTTTGTTATATACAGTTGAAGTCAGAAGTTTACATACACTTAGGTTGGAATCATTAAAACTCGTTTTTCAACCACTCCACACATTTCTTGTTAACAAACTATAGTTTTGGCAAGTCAGTTAGGACATCTACTTTGTGCATGACACAAGTCATTTTTCCAACAATTGTTTACAGACGGATTATTTCACTGTATCACAATTCCAGTGGGTCAGAAGTTTACATGCACTAAGTTGACTGTGCCTTTAAACAGCTTGTAAAATTCCAGAAAATGATGTCATGGCTGTAGAAGCTTCTGATAGGCCTTGAAATACATCCACAGGTACAATTCCAATTGACTCAAATTATGTCAGTTAGCCTATCTTCAAACTCAGTGCCTCTTTGCTTGACATCATGGGAAAATCAAAAGAAATCAAGACCTCAGAAAAATAATTGTAGACCTCCACAAGTCTGGTTCATCCTTGGGAGCAATTTTCAAATGCCTGAAGGTACCATGTTCATCTGTACAAACAATAGTACACAAGTATAAACACCATGGGCCCACGCAGCCGTCATACCGCTCTGGAAGGAGATGCGTTCTGTCTCCTAGAGATGAACGTACTTTGGTACGAAAAGTGCAAATCAATCCCAGAACAACAGCAAAGGACCTTATGAAGATGCTGGAGGAAACAGGTACAAATGTATTTATATCCACAGTAAAACGAGTCCTATATCGACATAACCTGAAAGGCCACTCAGCAAGGAAGAAGCCACTGCTCCCCCCCAAAAAAGCCAGACTACGGTTTGCAACTGCACATGGGGACAAAGATTGTACCTCCCAAGCCTCCCCCTTTTCCTCTGGTCTGATGAAACAAAAATAGAACTGTTTGGCCATAATGACCATCATTATGTTTGGAGGAAAAGGGGGAGGCTTGCAAGCCGAAGAACACCATCCCAACCGTGAAGCACGGGGTTGGCAGCATCATGTTGTGGGGGTGCTTTGCTGCAGGTGCACTTCACAAAAAAGATGGCATCATGAGAGAGGAACTGTATGTGGATATATTGAAGCAACATCTCAAGACACCAGTCAGGAAGTTAAAGGTTGGTCCCAAATGTGTCTTCCAAATGGACAATGACCCCAAGCATACTTCCGAAGTTGTGGCAAAATGGATTAAGGACACCAAAGTCAAGGTATTGGAGAGGCCATCACAAAGCCCTGACCTCAATTCTATAGACAATTTGTGGGCAGAACTGAAAAAGTGTGTGCGAGCAAGGAGGCCTACAAACCTGAGTCAGTTACACCTGCTCTGTCAGGAGGAATGGGCCAAAATTCACCCAACTTATTGTGGGAAGCTTGTGGAAGGCTACCCGAAACATTTGACCCAAGTTCAACAATTTAAAGGCAATGCTACCAAATACCAATTGATTGTATGTAAACTTCTGACCCACTGGGAATGTGATGAAAGAAATAAAAGCTGAAATAAATCACTCTCTCTACTATTATTCTGACATTTCACATTCTTAAAATAAAGTGGTGATCCTAACTGACCTAAGACAGGGAATTGTTACTTGGATAAAATGTCAGGAGTTGTGAAAAACTGAGTTTAAATGTATTTGGCGAAGGTGTATGTAAACTTCTGACTTCAACTGTAAAGCTAAGTAAATACGTATACTAAGCTACCAAGCCGCTAGGACAGAATAGACCTGGCGGCACCTTCAATTAGCACTGAAGAGTGAAGTTAGATGTGTGGAAACTCTTAAGCCCAACAATAGCAGGAGAGTTTCACAGCCCACCCACCCAAATGCAGAGGCTTTTGAAGCCCCAATGTCTTATCCCTGTCCAGAGGTCATTACAACACAGTACCCCATGGATGTTAAAAATAACACTGCAAGGAATAAGTACAAGAAAAAGCTCCTCAAGGACAATCTAGAGACACTATTTGCTGACTGCTACAAAGAGGGGAACGTCAGCAACTTAATTTTCCACGCAGACCATCCTCTGGCATGTCACAGTGCTATAAGGGCACACTACCCCTATGTCAAGAGAGAGGGTATTGGCCCAGGGTGGAAACTCAGAATACTAGACATTGAGGAAGTTGAAACAACCTCTGTCAACGTGTACAAGTCTGGTACAGTAATGGTGCAGGGCATCCTCGTTCAGTTCCAGCAGGACTTTTATGGGATCAAAGAGAGAGCACAGCAGGAAAAGCTCTCTCTCTCTCTCTCTGTGTGACGACTCCCCCATCCTGAGTGAGTCTGATCACACCTCTTCAAACTGTCCTGCAGACGAGGATAGTCAACTCCCCAGCACTGAACACACCCAGGTCCCACAACTGCACTGCTCCTTTATCATTGAGAGGGATAAATTCACAGCTGGACAGAGACATGATGGAGCTCAGAGAGCTAGTCCACACAATTTAGACAGAACCAACCCACAAAAAAGACCAGCACAACAAGACCCCCCCCCCAACAAAACCCGGAGGGCTGAAGGTGGAGATGGACGGCAGTCTGAGAGAGCTGGCTGCTCTACGGACTGAGGTGAGAGAACTTAAAGAGGCACACATGGCACTGAAGGAAGACGTGAGAAACCTGAGGTGTGACAGAGAGCAGGACACTCCCCCAGAGAAGCTAGCAGAACAGTCCACCTCAGACCTGGACCACAACGCGACAGACAACAGCCCTCCTGTCAGCTCCCCTGATAGCCCTCCTAACAACCCCCCCACATCCACTGAGGACACACAAAAGCCAGAGATTGTGCTCCTCATTGACTCAAACAGCAATGGTCCCCCAGCCACATCATAATTCACACGGGCACAAATGACCTGAGGGCCCAGCAGGAAATGGTGGCAACAACACTCAAGGGAGTGATTGAAAAAGCTTCTTCCACTTTCCCCAACACACAAGTGGTCATCTCCACCCTGCTACAACGAAAATACTTTCACCCTGCCACCATACAGCAGGTTAATGCAAGCATTTCCCAAGACTGTGCCTCAAAACCAAATGTATACCTGGCCCACCACTCCACCCTGGACTTGAACAGCCTTTATGACCAGGTCCACATCTACAAGGCAGCAATCCCAACTTTTGCCAGGACCCTGAAGGATGTCACCCTCAACCGTAGCCCCAGCACCTCATACAGGAGCAACAGAGCAACGGACACCCCACTCAGACCAGTGAGACACCCTCCCAGACCTGCAAAACCCGCTCCCGAAGGACCTGCACAGAGAGAACCCATGTCAAGAGGACCCAGACCACAGCATCACCAGCCACACCCCAAACAGCTAACACCACCCCAAGCAAACCCTGGCCACACCCTGTAGGCCCCCCCATCCTGCAACCTAAGAGATATGTATCAGATGCTCAACATGCTCAGCTCACGTTACTGTGATGGTCCGGGCCTAAACCACACAAAAACAACACTAGACACTATGGAACACAAAGATTTGACTTTCTCATCCTCGAATATACAAGGTCTGAAATCATCAGCCTTCGGCATAAAGAGCAGGAACCCAGACTTCATCAAAGAAATTGGAAATACAGACATTGTCATCCTACAAGAGACATGGTATAAAGGAAACAGACCCACTGGTTGCCCTCTAGGTTACAGAGAGCTGGTAGTCCCATCCACTAAACTACCAGATGTGATACAGGGAAGAGACTCTGGGGGTATGCTAATTTGGTATAGAGCAGACCTAACCCACTCTATTAAATTATACAAAAGAGAAACATTTTACATCTGGCTAGAAATGAATAAGGAAATTATCTCAAAAGAGAAAAAAAATCCTCATGTGTGCTACCTATATCCCCCCAATAGAATCCCCATACTTTAACGGTGTCTGCTTCTACATCAATTAAATAGAATATCATCCATTTCCAGGCTCAGGGATATGTACTTGTCTGTGGCAAGCTAAATGCCAGAACTGGACAAGAAACCGACACCATCAGCACACAGGGGGACAAACACCTATTCGGAGTTGACAGCATTCCCTCCCCCATACGCCCCCCTAGACACAACTACGACAACATAACCAACAAAAACGGGTCACAACTCCTGCAGCTCTATCGCATGCTGGGTCTGTACACAGTCAATGGTAGACTTCAAGGAGACTCTTATGGTAGGTACACCTATAGCTCATCCCTTGGCAGTAGTACTGTAGATGACTTTATCACTGCCCTCAAATCAAATCAAATTTTATTTGTCACATACACATGGTTAGCAGATGTTAATGCGAGTGTAGCGAAATGCTTGTGCTTCTAGTTCCGACCATGCAGTAATATCTAACAAGTAATCTATCCTAACAATTTCACAACAACTACCTTATACACACACAAGTGTAAAGGAATGAATAAGAATATGTACATAAAAATATATGAATGAGCGATGGCCGAACGGCATAGGCAAGATGTAATAGATGGTATGGAGTACAGTATATACATATGAGATGAGTATTGTAGGGTATGAAAACATATAAAGCAGCATTGTTTAAGGTGGCTAGTGATACATTACATCAGGATGGCAAGATGCAGTAGATGGTATAGAGTACAGTATATACATATGAGATGAGTAATGTAGGGTATGAAAACATTATATAAAGTGGCTCTCAGAGCATTCAGTCAGTACACTGACATCCCTATCAGATCACAGCAAAATCACGCGCTATTTGAACAGAGCTATGCTCAATCGTGAGGCATCAAAGCCAAAGGAACTGACTAATGTTAAGAAATACTATAGATGGAAGGAAAATAGTGAGGAAATCTACCAAAAAACAATTAGTCAAAAACAAATTCAATCCCTTCTAGACAATTTCCCAGACAACCGGTTTCACTGTAATAGTGAAGGTGTAAACTTGGCAGTAGAAAACCTAAACAGTACATTTGACCACTCAGCTTCCCTATCAAATCTAAACATTTCAAGTAGACAACCTAACAAAATGAATAACAATCACAAAATGGTTTGATGAAGAATGCAAAAACCTAAGAAAGAAACTGATAAACCTATCCAACCAAAAATAGAGACCCAGAAAACCTGAGCCTACGCCTTCACTATGGTGAATCACTAAAACAATACAGAAATACACTACGGAAAAAGAAGGAACAGCACGTCCGAAATCAGCTCAATGTAATTGAAGAATCCATAGAATCTAACCACTTCTGGGAAAATTGGAAAACTCTAAACAAACAAAAACACGAAGAGTTATCTATCCAAAACGCAGATGTATGAATAAACCACTTCTCCAATCTTTTTGGCTATTAACAAAGAACAAACAGCAAAAACATATACATGATCAAATACAAGTCTTAGAATAAACTATTAAAGACTACCAGAACCCACTAGATTCTCCAATTACATTGAATGACCTACAGGACAAAATACAAACCCTCCAACCCAAAAAGGCCTGTGGGGTTTGTTACGTTCCCCAGTTTCTGTGTTGTTGTGGATTTGTGTGTGTGTGTATTTCAGGAAATGGAATCCTGGATTCCTCAAGCAGCTGATTGGTCGGCCCCATCGATGATTGGCGCTCTGACCCTCCCTCTCGTCAGGGGAAACAGCTGTCTTCAATTACCAACTCCTTCTACAGCTGGATAAAAGCCAGTGTTCCTTTGTCAGGAGGAGAGAGCTTCTTTGATGTCCTGTGTTGGTTGTTAGTCAGTGAAAGTATTTTGTAGCCGCTACTTCTGAGGTATGTGTATGCCAATAGGACGTAGTGTTTTTGATTATTGAAATTGTTCACTTAAAGTATTCGTAATTATTCTGTTTAATTTTCCCAACAATATCGTGTTAAGATTAATAAATTCCCTGTAAACGGTCATTTTCTCTGCCTCTGTCGTCCTTCCCCTGCACCTACGATCACATACCTTTTCACTCCACGGGGAGTTGAGTTGTAGCGTTCCCTCCAAGAGGCGTACGTATCAGGTTGATTGTATGTTAAAATATACAGACCACAAATTCCAACTTAAACCTCAGCTCTGGCATCTTCCCCAATATTTGGAACCAATGACTGATCACCCCAATCCACAAAAGTAGATACAAATTTGACCCCAATAACTACCGGGGGATATGCCTCAACAGCAACCTTGGGAAAATCCTCTGCATTAACAGCAGACTTGTACATTTCCTCAGTGAAAACAATGTACTGAGCAAATGTAATGTGGTAAAAAGCCAATTTGACCATACGACAGACCACGTATTCACCCTGCACACCCTAATTGACAAACAAACCAAAACAAAGGCAAAGTATTCTCATGCTTTGTTGATTTAAACCAAACTTTAGACTCAATTTGGCACGACGGTCTGCTATACAAATTGATGGAAAGTGGTGTTGGGGGAAAATTATACAACATAGATTTTATGTACACAAACAAGTGTGCGGTTAAAATTGGCAAAAATTGCACACATCTTTCCACAGGGCTGGGGGGTGAGACAGGAATGCAGCTTAAGCCGCACCCTCTTCAACATATACACCAACAAATTGGCGAGGGCACTAGAACTGTCTGCAGCACCCAGCCTCATCCCACTAGAATCTGAAGTCAAATGTCTCCTGTTTGCTGATGATCCGGTGCTTCTGTCCCCAACCAAGGGCCTACAGCAGTACCTAGGTCTTCTGCACAGATTCTGTCAGACCTGGGCCCTGACAGTAAATCTCAGTAAGGCAAAAAAATGGTGTTCCAAAAGAGGTCCAGTTGCCAGGACCACAAATACAAATTCCATCTAGACAGCGTTACCCGAGAGAGAGAGAGAGAGAGTCAGTACTTCTTAAGGCTGGAGAGGAAACAGACTGCCTGCCGAGAGGATTAATTAGAAGACGCTACAAGAACTTCCAAGAAATGAAAGGAACGAAAGAAAGAGAAAAAAAACAGCTCATGACAGCCAAGGCAGCTCCACTGCCCTAGTTTACTGGTCTCAAAGCTCTTTCTCGCTCTCCAACCCCTCCTCCTCCCTTGTGCCCCATCCATCTTTCTCTCTGTCACTCCTCTCATCCCTCTTCAGTTCCTGCTCTGGCAATTTGTGTGCCTCTTTATCCATATCCCTCTTACATCCATTCTCCTAACAATCATTTTCTACATCTCCCTTTCTCCTTTTCTCTCACCCAGATGAAATGTTTTAGGTATGCAAGTTATTTTTTCAACCTTCCTGTTCTCTTTCCATCTGATCTTCCTCCTCTTCCCTATTTTCCCAGGTTAAATGACAGGTTTGTGAATCGGCGTTTTGCTGGTGAGTGCCGTGTGTCGGTGTAAATCAAGCTCAATAATTCATGTGCCTGCTGGATGCCGCCGAGCGACAGATGATGTTTCTCCGAGTGAGGCCACAGCCTTAGCTTCCATGCTAACCCCACCATCTCCAAGACTGTGTGTATGGTTGTGACTAGCTACCTTAGCGGTATCATGTATGGGCAGGTGAAACCAAAGAGACCACGCAGAGTTACTCAGACGTGGC
This sequence comes from Salmo trutta, assembly GCF_901001165.1. Lineage (NCBI taxonomy): Eukaryota > Metazoa > Chordata > Actinopteri > Salmoniformes > Salmonidae > Salmo > Salmo trutta. The sequence continues at coordinate 34,005,660 of NC_042959.1, forward strand.
CAGGACCTGCTGTATGCACAGACTACTTTAGTTAACACAGAGAGAGAGAGAGAGACAGAGACAGAGAGAGAGACAGACAGAGACAGAGAGACAGAGACAGACAGAGACAGAGAGACAGAGACAGACAGAGAGAGACAGAGAGAGAGAGACACAGAGAGACAGAGAGAGAGACAGAGAGAGAGAGAGACACAGAGAGACAGAGAGAGAGACAGAGAGAGAGAGACAGAGAGAGAGAGAGACAGAGAGAGAGAGACAGAGAGAGACAGAGAGAGAGACAGAGAGAGAGAGGACACAGAGAGAGAGACACAGAGAGAGAGAGAGACAGAGACAGAGAGAGAGACAGAGACAGAGAGACAGAGAGAGACAGAGAGAGAGAGACACAGAGAGACAGAGAGAGAGACAGAGAGAGAGAGAGACACAGAGAGACAGAGAGAGAGACAGAGAGAGAGAGAGACAGAGACAGAGACAGAGAGACAGACAGAGAGAGAGAGAGAGACACAGAGAGACAGAGAGAGAGACAGAGACACAGAGAGACAGAGAGACAGAGAGACAGAGAGACAGAGAGACAGAGAGACAGAGAGACAGAGAGACAGAGAGAGAGTTAAGGCAAAAAGCTAGGAGAGGATGGATTGAGAGCGGTAGAATAAGTATGAAAAGACAACAGATGGGGAGGAATAGAGAAAGCAATAGGTCCATATTCTCATGCCCTCCCACCCAGCCTTCTCCGTCCCATGGTCTCCACTCCTGTGGCTGGGCTTTGTCCTATCCCTGTCTCTCTCCTAAAGACCAGGCCTGCAGAGGGACTGTAAGCTGCTTACTGTAAGACAGCTGCAGAATGGGCTTTAATACAGCATTATACCTGCTGCCCTATTAACACGGTCTCATCCTTCATTTCACTGCTCCTTACTATCTGCCTTGTCTCCATTTTACTGACCCCGTTGCCATCGGTTCCCCTTTCCTGTCCTATCCTTCCTCTCTATGTCCTGGACTAGAAAACCTCTCTCCCATAAAGATCCTATAAATAATTGATTGTATATGCAATATAAGGAACCACCTCAATGTTCATTCCTCCATATATGGTCCTCCTAGCTCAAATACCTTTCTGTCTTTTTTTTATAGTCTTTAATACACTTGTGTTCTGGAACTTTTCTCTCTGCATAGAATTAGAGGATCTTTGTCTCTCTCTCGTAGCCCTGTTTGCTTTCAGTCTGGTCCCAGTGCAACCTTGTGGCCAGGCTACTGACCATGTCACTGTCCTATCCGTCTTGTCTCAGTACAGCCTTTGAAAGGTCATGGCTGACCGCAAGGCATTTCAATGGGCCAGAGAGCTGTTCTGTCTGCTGCTCTCTGTTTCCTCCATTATATACAGTGAGGTAAAAAATATTTGATCCCCTGCTGATTTTGTACGTTTGCCCACTGACAAAGAAATTATCAGTCTATAATTTTAATGGTAGGTTTATTTGAACAGTGAGAGACAGAATAACAACAAAATAATCCAGAAAAGCGCATGTCAAAAATGTTAAAAATTGATTTGCATTTTAATGAAGGAAATAAGTATTTGACCCCTCTACAAAACATGACTTAGTACTTGGTGGCAAAACCCTTGTTGGCAATCACAGAGGTCAGACGTTTCTTGTAGTTGGCCACCAGGTTTGCACACATCTCAGGAGGGATTTTGTCCCACTCCTCTTTGCAGATCTTCTCCAAGTCATTAAGGTTTTAAGGCTGACGTTTCGCAACTCGAACCTTCAGCTCCCTCCACAGATTTTCTATGGGATTAAGGTCTGGAGACTGGCTAGGCCACTCCAGGACCTTAATGTGCTTCTTCTTGAGCCACTCCTTTGTTGCCTTGGCAGTGTGTTTTGGGTCATTGTCATTCTGGAATACCCATCCACGACCCATTATCAATGCCCTGGCTGAGGGAAGGAGGTTCTCACCCAAGATTTGACAGTACATGGCCCCGTCTATCGTCCCTTTGATGCGGTGAAGTTGTCCTGTCCCCTTAGCAGAAAAACACCCCCAAAGCATACTGTTTCCACCTCCATGTTTGACGGTGGGGATGATGTTCTTGGGGTCATAGGCAGCATTCCTCCTCCTCCAAACATGGTGAGTTGATGCCAAAGAGCTCCATTTTGGTCTCTTCTGACCACAACACTTTCACCCAGTTGTCCTCTGAATCATTCAGATGTTCATTGGCAAACTTCAGACGGTCATGTATATATTTTCTTGAGCAGGGGGACCTTGCGGGCGCTGCAGGATTTCAGTCCTTCACGGTGTAGTGTGTTACCAATTGTTTTCTTGGTGACTATGGTCCCAGCTGCCTTAAGATCATTGACAAGATCCTCCCGTGTAGTTCTGGGCTGATTCCTCACCGTTCTCATGATCATTGCAACTCCACGAGGTGAGATCTTGCATGGAGCCCCAGGCCGAGGGAGATTGACAGTTCTTTTGTGTTTCTTCCATTTGCGAATAATTGCACCAACTGTTGTCACCTCACCAAGCTGCTTGGCGATGGTCTTGTAGCCCATTCCAGCCTTGTGTAGGTCTACAATCTTGTCCCTGACATCCTTGGAGAGCTCTTTGGTCTTGGCCATGGTGGAGAGTTTGGAATCTGATTGATTGATTGCTTCTGTGGACAGATGTCTTTTATACAGGTAACAAACTGAGATTAGGAGCACTCCCTTTTAGAGTGTGCTCCTAATCTCAGCTCGTTACCTGTATAAAAGACACCTGGGAGCCAGAAATCTTTCTGATTGAGAGGGGGTCAAATACTTATTTCCCTCATTAAAATGCAAATCAATTTATAACATTTTTGACATGCGTTTTTCTGGATTTTTTTGTTGTTATTCTGTCTCTCACTGTTCAAATAAACCTACCATTAAAATTATAGACTGATAATTTCTTTGTCAGTGGGCAAACGTACAAAATCAGCAGGGGATCAAATATTTTTTTCCCCTCACTGTATGATGCCCTCTGACTGCTCCACTTCATACACAGGGAGACACTGGGAGATGGAGAGAGAGAGGATGGAAAACAGTAGGAGAGAGGGAGAGACATGTTGGACAGGAAGGAAACTGAGTGGAAGAGGAAGATAACAGAGAGCGACAAGAATGAAACAGAAAGAGAGAGGTGGGGAGAGAGAGGTGGGAAAGAGGTGAGAGAGAGGTAGGAGAAGAGGAAGACAGCGGGAAGAAAAAAGGTGGGAAAAGGGGTGTGGCTGATGTTCAGTAGAGAAAGACAGAGAGAGAGAGAGGCAATGGTAACCATGGTTACCGAGCCAAAGTGGTGATGTCATCCCCTGTGAATAGGTCTGTCACAGGCCGGGTGTATTTTAGGGTTTGCGGTGTGAACGTGTCTGTGCACTCAGCCCTTCATTTGGGAGTCTAATGCACCAGAGAAAATATACAATTACACCCTCGTTCTTACTCTTTAAACCTGGCACATTCAAATTCACAGCTAAGAGTCCTCCATTTTCCTTTTGCTAGTTAATAACAAAAAAGTGAGACCTCTCCTTCTCTTCCTCTGCTCCCCTCTCTCCTCCACTCCCTTTCCATCTATACTGTCTCCCCTCCCAAGCCTTTCTTTCATCCCTCTCTCAGCAGCTCTGAGTGGACTTCTCCCTTTAAGAAGGTCTACTGCCAGAATGTTCATATGAAACGTGAACAGCGACTAACCAGCCAGGCTGCCACAGTGTGTTCATGTACACAAAGAACAAGGGGGATAATTAACACCGACCAGGAAAAAAATGAAACCCATCTTAAAGATTTCTACGAGTGAATGGGTAGATTAAGTAAGGAGGCTTATCTTGCGACTGATATCTATAGGGAATTGGGTGCCATTTTAGATGCAGTCTGGGACTTCCTTCAGACTATGAATGATGCAAATGTCTCTGTGAGTTAATCTCACTTCAGTTTAACCCCTAAATGTCACACTAGATGTATTTATGGCCCTCATATCCCCTTCTAAACTGAACCAATCCCACAATAATTGTTATGCCCCACATACTCTCACACACAAGAACCTATATTGACAACACACACACACACTAGAGGAATTCATTACCCCCAGTGACAGTAACTCTGCTGCAGTCGCAGCTGATGTGGGTCAATCGACTGCTGACTCCCTCACCTTCATCTATATAGAGTAATAGAGGGCAGGAGGGAAGGTCACACACACACAAATACAATCACACGACAGATCAGGGATTATGGGAGAAATGGGTCAGGGGTTCAGAGTCGTATGACTAAGGCCTGACTACAGACACAACAGCCCCAGGGCCTCACACACAGATACAACTGGCTTTATCAAATGCAACATCAGTGGCACCACTACAACACCGCTAACATCATCAGAAGCACTACCACTATACCACCACTAACATCATCAGTAGCACTACCACTATAACACCGCTAACATCATCAGTAGCAATACCACTATAACACCGCTATCATTATCAGTAGCACAATCACTATAACACCACTAACATCATCAGTAGCACCACCACTAAAATCATGAGAAGCACTACCACAATAACACCACTAACAATATCAGTCGCACTACCACTAAAAGCATCAGTAGCACTACCACTATAACACCACTAACATCATCAGTAGCACCACCACTAACATCATGAGAAGCACTACCAGTATAACACCGATATCATCATCAGTAGCACTACCACTATAACACCACTAACATCAGTAGCAGTACCACTATATCATCAGTAGCACTACCACTATAACACCACTATCATCAGTAGCACTACCACAAACATCATCAGTAGCACTACCACTATAACACCACTATCATCAGTAGCAGTACCACTATATCATCAGTAGCACTACCACTATAATACCGCTATCATCAGTAGCACAACCACTATAACACCACTATCATCATCAGTAGCACTACAACTACAGCACCACTAACATCAGTAGCACTACCACTATAACACCACTAACATCATCAGTAGCACTACCACTATAACACCACTAACATCATCAGAAGCACTACCACTATACCACCACTAACATCATCAGTAGCACTACCACTATAACACCGCTAACATCATCAGTAGCAATACCACTATAACACCGCTATCATTATCAGTAGCACAATCACTATAACACCACTAACATCATCAGTAGCACCACCACTAAAATCATGAGAAGCACTACCACAATAACACCACTAACAATATCAGTCGCACTACCACTAAAAGCATCAGTAGCACTACCACTATAACACCACTAACATCATCAGTAGCACCACCACTAACATCATGAGAAGCACTACCAGTATAACACCGATATCATCATCAGTAGCACTACCACTATAACACCACTAACATCAGTAGCAGTACCACTATATCATCAGTAGCACTACCACTATAACACCACTATCATCAGTAGCACTACCACAAACATCATCAGTAGCACTACCACTATAACACCACTATCATCAGTAGCAGTACCACTATATCATCAGTAGCACTACCACTATAATACCGCTATCATCAGTAGCACAACCACTATAACACCACTATCATCATCAGTAGCACTACAACTACAGCACCACTAACATCAGTAGCACTACCACTATAACACCACTAACATCATCAGTAGCACTACCACTATAACACCACTAACATCATCAGAAGCACTACCACTATAAAACCGCTAACATCATCAGTAGCACTACCACTATAACACAATCAGTAGCACTTCCACTATAACACCACTAACATCATCAGTAGCACTACCACTATAACATCATCAGTAGCACTACCACTATAACATCATCAGTAGCACTACCACTACAACACCGCTAACATCATCAATAGCACTACCACTATAACACCACGAACATCATCAGTAGCAGTCCCGTGTGGCTCAGTTGGTAGAGCATGGTGTTTGCAACGCCAGGGTTGTGGGTTCGTTTCCCACGGGGGACCAGTACGGAGGAAAACATTTTATAAATACATTTATGAAATTTATGCATTCACTACTGTAAGTCACTCTGGATAAGAGCGTCTGCTAAATGACGAAAATGTAAATGTAAAATGTAACAACACCGCTAACATCATCAATAGCACTACCACAATAACACTGCTAACATCAATAGCACTACCCCTATAACACTGCTAACATCATCAGTTGCACTATCACTATAACACCGCTAAAATCATCAGAAGCACTACCACTATAATACGACCATATCATCATCAGTAGCACCACCACTAACATCATGAGAAGCACTACCACTATAACACCACTAACGATATCAGTCGCACTACCACTAACATCATCAGTAGCACTATAGCACCGCTATCATCATCAGTAGCACTACCACTATAACAGCACCAACATCATCAGAAGCACTACCACTATAACACCGCTATCATCATCAGTAGCACTATAGCACCGCTATCATCATCAGTAGCACTAACACTATAACACTGCTATCATCATAAGTAGCACTACCACTATAACACCACTATCATCATAAGTAGCACTACAACACCACTAACATCATCAATAGCATTACCACTATAACATCATCAATCGGACTACCACTATAACACCGCTAACGTCATCAGTAGCACTACCACTACAAGACCGCTAACGTCATCAATAGCACTACCACTATAACACCGCTTACATCATCAGTAGCACTACCACTATAACAACACCAACATCATCATCAGAAGCACTACCACTAACATCATCAGTAGCACTACCACTATAACACCGCTATATTCATCAGCAGCACTACCACTATAACACCACTAACATCATAAGTAGCACTACCACTATAACACCACTATCATCATAAGTAGCACTACCACTATAACACCACTATCATCATAAGTAGCACTACAACACCACTAACATCATCAATAGCATTACCACTATAACATCATCAATCGGACTACCACTATAACACCGCTAACATCATCAGTAGCACTACCACTACAAGACCGCTAACATCATCAATAGCACTACCACTTTAACACCACTAACATCATCAGTAGCACTACCACTTTAACACCATCAATAGCACTACCACTATAACACCGCTTACATCATCAGTAGCACTACCACTAACATCATCAGTAGCACTACCACTATAACACCACCAAGATCATCAGAAGCACTACCACTAACAACATCAGTAGCACTACCACTATAACACCGCTATACTCATCAGCAGCACTACCAGTATAACACCACTAACATCATAAGTAGCACTACCACTATAACACCACTATCATCATAAGTAGCACTACCACTATAACACCACTATCATCATAAGTAGCACTACAACACCACTAACATCATCAATAGCATTACCACTATAACATCATCAATCGGACTACCACTATAACACCGCTAACATCATCAGTAGCACTACCACTTTAACACCACTAACATCATCAGTAGCACTACCACTTTAACACCACTAACATCATCAGTAGCACTACCACTTTAACAAAGCTAACATCATCAATAGCACTACCACTATAACACCGCTTACATCATCAGTAGCACTACCACTAACATCATCAGTAGCACTACCACTTTAACACCGCTAACATCATCAGTAGCACTTCCACTATAACACCACTAACATCATCAGTAGCACTTCCACTATAACACCGCTAACATCATCAGTAGCACTTCCACTATAACACAGCCAACATTATCAGTAGCACTACCACTATAACAGCCCTATCATCACCAGAAGCACTACCACTATAACACCGCTAACATCATCAGTAGCACTTCCACTATAACACCGCTAACATCATCAGAAGCACTACCACTATAACACCGCTAACATCATCAGTAGCACTACCACTATAACACCACTAACATCATCAGTAGCACTACAACTATAACACCACTAACATCATCAGTAGCACTACCACTATAACACAATCAGTAGCACTACCACTATAACACAGTTAACATGATCAGTAGCACTACCACTATAACACCACTAACATCATCAGTAGCACTACCACTATAACACCACTAACATCATCAGTAGCACTACAACTATAACACCACTAACATCATCAGTAGCACTACCACTATAACACAATCAGTAGCACTACCACTATAACACCGCTAACATCATCAGTAGCACTACCACTATAACACCACTAACATCATCAGTAGCACTACCACTATAACACCACTAACATCATCAGTAGCACTACAACTATAACACCACTAACATCATCAGTAGCACTACCACTATAACACAATCAGTAGCACTACCACTATAACACAGTTAACATGATCAGTAGCACTACCACTATAACACCACTAACATCATCAGTAGCACTACCACTATAACACCGCTAACATCATCAGTAGCAATACCACTATAACACCGCTAACATCATCAGTAGCAGTTCCACTATAAACACCGCTAACATCATCAGTAGCACAATCACGATAACACCGCTAACATCATCAGTAGCACAATCACTATAACACCGCTAACATCATCAGTAGCAATACCACTATAACACCGCTAACATCATCAGTAGCAGTTCCACTATAAACACCGCTAACATCATCAGTAGCACTACCACTATAACACCACTATCATCATCAGAAGCACTGCCACTATAACACCACTAACATCATCAGTAGCACTACAACTATAACACCACTATCATCAGTAGCACTCCCACACCACTACAACACCGCTAACATCATCAATAGCACTACCACTATAACACCGCTATAATCAGTAGCACAACCACTATAACACCGCTAACATCATCAGTAGCACTACCACTATAACACCACTAACATCAGTAGCACTTCCACTATAACACCGCTAACATCATCAGTAGCACTACCACTATACCACCGCTAACATCATCCGCAGCACTACCACTAGAACACCACTAACATCATCAGTAGCACTACCACTATAACACCACTAACATCATCAGAAGCACTACCACTATAACACAGTTAACATGATCAGTAGCACTACCACTATAACACCACTAACATCATCAGTAGCACTACCACTATAACACCGCTATCATCATCAGTAGCACTACAACTACAGCACCACTAACATCAGTAGCACTCCCACACCACTACAACACCGCTAACATCATCAATAGCACTACCACTATAACACCGCTAACATCATCAGTAGCACAACCACTATAACACCGCTAACATCATCAGTAGCAATACCACTATAACACCGCTAACATCATCAGTAGCACAATCACTATAACACCACTAACATCATCAGTAGCAATTCCACTATAACACCGCTAACATCATCAGTAGCAGTTCCACTATAAACACCGCTAACATCATCAGTAGCACTACCACCATAACGCCACTATCATCATCAGAAGCACTGCCACTATAACACCACTAACATCATCAGTAGCACTACAACTATAACACCACTATCATCAGTAGCACTCCCACACCACTACAACACCGCTAACATCATCAATAGCACTACCACTATAACACCGCTATAATCAGTAGCACAACCACTATAACACCGCTAACATCATCAGTAGCACTACCACTATAACACCACTAACATCAGTAGCGCAACCACTATAACACCACTAACATCATCAGTAGCACTAAAACTATAACACCGCTATCATCATCAGTAGCACTAACACTATAACACTGCTATCATCATAAGTAGCACTACCACTATAACACCACTATCATCATAAGTAGCACTACAACACCACTAACATCATCAATAGCATTACCACTATAACATCATCAATCGGACTACCACTATAACACCGCTAACATCATCAGTAGCACTACCACTTTAACACCGCTAACATCATCAATAGCACTACCACTATAACACCGCTTACATCATCAGTAGCACTACCACTAACATCATCAGTAGCACTACCACTATAACACCACCAACATCATCAGAAGCACTACCACTAACATCATCAGTAGCACTACCACTATAACACCGCTATATTCATCAGCAGCACTACCACTATAACATTACTAACATCATAAGTAGCACTACCACTATAACACCACTATCATCATAAGTAGCACTACCACTATAACACCACTATCATCATAAGTAGCACTACAACACCACTAACATCATCAATAGCATTACCACTATAACATCATCAATCGGACTACCACTATAACACCGCTAACATCATCAGTAGCACTACCACTACAAGACCGCTAACATCATCAATAGCACTACCACTTTAACACCACTAACATCATCAGTAGCACTACCACTTTAACACCGCTAACATCATCAATAGCACTACCACTATAACACCGCTTACATCATCAGTAGCACTACCACTAACATCATCAGTAGCACTACCACTATAACACCACCAACATCATCAGAAGCACTACCACTAACATCATCAGTAGCACTACCACTATAACACCGCTATATTCATCAGCAGCACTACCACTATAACACGACTAACATCATAAGTAGCACTACCACTATAACACCACTATCATCATAAGTAGCACTACCACTATAACACCACTATCATCATAAGTAGCACTACAACACCACTAACATCATCGATAGCATTACCACTATAACATCATCAATCGGACTACCACTATAACACCGCTATCATCATCAGTAGCACTATCACTATAACACCGCTAAAATCATCAGAAGCACTACCACTATAATACCACCATATCATCATCAGTAGCACCACCACTAACATCATGAGAAGCACTACCACTATAACACCACTAACAATATCAGTCGCACTACCACTAACATCATCAGTAGCACTATAGCACCGCTATCATCATCAGTAGCACTACCACTATAATACCACCAACATCATTAGAAGCACTACCACTATAACACCGCTATCATCATCAGTAGCACTATAGCACCGCTATCATCATTAGTAGCACTAACACTATAACACTGCTATCATCAAAAGTAGCACTACCACTATAACACCACTATCATCATAAGTAGCACTACAACACCACTAACATCATCAATAGCATTACCACTATAACATCATCAATCGGACTACCACTATAACACCGCTAACATCATCAGTAGCACTACCACTTTAACACCATCAATAGCACTACCACTATAACACCACTAACATCATCAGTAGCACTACCACTATAACACCACCAAGATCATCAGAAGCACTACCACTAACATCATCAGTAGCACTACAACTATAACACCACTATCATCAGTAGCACTCCCACACCACTACAACACCGCTAACATCATCAATAGCACTACCACTAAAACACCGCTATAATCAGTAGCACAACCACTATAACACCGCTAACATCATCAGTAGCACTACCACTATAACACCACTAACATCAGTAGCGCTACCACTATAACACCACTAACATCATCAGTAGCACTAAAACTATAACACCGCTAACATCATCAGTAGCACTACCACTATAACACCACTATACTCATCAATAGCACTACCACTATAACACCGCTAACATCAGTAGCACTTCCACTATAACACCACTAACATCATCAGTAGCACTACCACTAAAACACCGCTAACATCATCGGTAGCACTACCACTATAACACCACTAACATCAGTAGCACTTCCACTATAACACCGCTAACATCATCAGTAGCACTACCACTATACCACCGCTAACATCATCCGCAGCACTACCACTAGAACACCACTAAAATCATCAGTAGCACTACCACTATAACACCACTAACATCATCAGAAGCACTACCACTATAACACAGTTAACATGATCAGTAGCACTACCACTATAACACCACTAACATCATCAGTAGCACTACCACTATAACACCGCTATCATCATCAGTAGCACTACAACTACAGCACCACGAACATCAGTAGCACTCCCACACCACTACAACACCGCTAACATCATCAATAGCACTACCACTATAACACCGCTAACATCATCAGTAGCACAACCACTAGAACACCGCTAACATCATCAGTAGCAATACCACTATAACACCGCTAACATCATCAGTAGCAGTTCCACTATAAACACCGCTAACATCATCAGTAGCACTACCACTATAACACCACTATCATCATCAGAAGCACTGCCACTATAACACCACTAACATCATCAGTAGCACTACCACTATAACACCACTAACATCATCAGTAGCACTACAACTATAACACCACTATCATCAGTAGCACTCCCACACCACTACAACACCGCTAACATCATCAATAGCACTACCGCTATAACACCGCTATAATCAGTAGCACAACCACTATAACACCGCTAACATTATCAGTAGCACTACCACTATAACACCACTAACATCAGTAGCGCAACCACTATAACACCACTAACATCATCAGTAGCACTAAAACTATAACACCGCTAACATCATCAGTAGCACTACCACTATAACACCACTATCATCATCAATAGCACTACCACTATAACACCGCTAACATCAGTAGCACTTCCACTATAACACCGCTAACATCATCAGTAGCACTACCACTAAAACACCGCTAACATCATCGGTAGCACTACCACTATAACACCACTAACATCAGTAGCACTTCCACTATAACACCGCTAACATCATCAGTAGCACTACCACTATAATCATCCGCAGCACTACCACTAGAACACCACTAACATCATCAGTAGCACTACCAATATAACACCACTAACATCATCAGTAGCACTACCACTATAACATCATCAGTAGCACTACCACTATAACATCATCAGTAGCACTACCACTATAACATCATCAGTAGCACTACCACTACAACACCGCTAACATCATCAATAGCACTACCACTATAACACCACGAACATCATCAGTAGCAGTCCCGTGTGGCTCAGTTGGTAGAGCATGGTGTTTGCAACGCCAGGGTTGTGGGTTCGTTTCCCACGGGGGACCAGTACGGAGGAAAACATTTTATAAATACATTTATGAAATTTATGCATTCACTACTGTAAGTCACTCTGGATAAGAGCGTCTGCTAAATGACGAAAATGTAAATGTAAAAATGTAACAACACCGCTAACATCATCAATAGCACTACCACAATAACACTGCTAACATCAATAGCACTACCCCTATAACACTGCTAACATCATCAGTAGCACTATCACTATAACACCGCTAAAATCATCAGAAGCACTACCACTATAATACGACCATATCATCATCAGTAGCACCACCACTAACATCATGAGAAGCATTACCACTATAACAACACTAACAATATCAGTCGCACTACCACTAACATCATCAATAGCATTACCACTATAACATCATCAATCGGACTACCACTATAACACCGCTAACATCATCAGTAGCACTACCACTACAAGACCGCTAACGTCATCAATAGCACTACCACTATAACACCGCTTACATCATCAGTAGCACTACCACTATAACACCACCAACATCATCATCAGAAGCACTACCACTAACATCATCAGTAGCACTACCACTATAACACCGCTATATTCATCAGCAGCACTACCACTATAACACCACTAACATCATAAGTAGCACTACCACTATAACACCACTATCATCATAAGTAGCACTACCACTATAACACCACTATCATCATAAGTAGCACTACAACACCACTAACATCATCAATAGCATTACCACTATAACATCATCAATCGGACTACCACTATAACACCGCTAACATCATCAGTAGCACTACCA
>NC_042959.1:34132874-34160374 GCF_901001165.1 Salmo trutta
GGGGGTACTGTGAGATGGTTGATAACAAGAAAAAAGAACGACAGACTAAGCCAGAGACAGAGCGATATATGAGGAGTGAAAGTGCGTGAGAGAGTTAAAGGAGGAGAGAAGGGAGAGAAGAGGGATGGAGCAAGGGAGAGAGTGTTCGGGGAGGAGAGGACGAGAGAGAGAGAGAGATGGATCCTAATCAGAAATCTGCCGGGACACTATAATACGAATGCCTGACCACAAATGTCAACGGGGAGAGAGAAAGAGAGGTGGGAGGGGAAAACGCAATTCTCTGATGTTAAGAAATATATATATATATCCCCCAATATATATCCCCCATTTCCCCATAGGAGTGAGAGAAGCTCAGGGTCAGATGGGTGAAGGCGTGGGTTTGTGTCTCCCTCTCTGTGTAGCCTTAAAGCCTTGCCCTTGATCCAACCTTGAATGCAGTTTCACTCCGACTAAGCTTAGTCTTAATACTAAATCCAATGCTCTCTCTATTCCCCCCCCCCCACACACACCATTCTGACTGTGTAGTAAGATTGAGACGAAGTTGTTCTCTCATTTGACTGCTTCTCCTCTTTATGGGCTCATCACTGAGGACATCAGCCCACGCTCTCTCTGCCCTCTCTCTGCCGGGCACACTGTATGCCAGGGATCATCGACTAGATTCAGCCGTGGGCCGATGTTTCCTTGAGAGAATGGTCGGGGGGGGCTGGAACAGAATTCCAAATCATTTGCAGGCTGCAAATAGACCGCAAGAAGCCCAAACAGATAACAGTTGACTAAAACAATCACTGCAAACCTTGCTGTCCAACAATAAAATAAACATATATTTTTTAAAAACATCTCAGAAAACTTGGGGGGGGGGGGGGCAAAAGAATAATCATCAGCGGTTGGAGAACCCTGCTGTACGCAGAATGATAAACGAGAGAAAGAGAGGGAGCGAGAGGGAGGTATGGAGCAGTGTAGGGAGAGAGCGATTGTGCTATTGCAAAAGAGAGGAAGAGAACAGGAGTCGCCTAAGTTTCCCTTAGGCCCAGGTCTAGGATCAGTGTATCCTCTCCATATCCCATGAGCACTCTGGAGGTCAAAGCTCAGCGAAGGTCACCAGGTCATCTCATCCTGAATCGGAGAATCCTCCTGTACTTCTCCATCCAGTCCTTCTTTCTCCATCACGCCATCATCACGCCTCCTTCCTGGCCGAGGACACCATCCCCCCCCTCCTTTCCGTCCCTCGGTCTCTCCACAGTGATTAATGGCAGGAGCGAGGGATGGTGGCAGAGGGCTATAAAAGTGTAATTTGTTCCATTTTCCTCAGGAAACCAAATTCACTTTCTCTCCTCCGTTATAATCTGTTAACATTCAGACGGCCAGCGCAGGCAGACAGCGCATTACCCACCCACGCTGGCAACTAATGACCCTCACACACAGCGCACGCACAAACACGAGTGCACACACACACACACACACACACACACACACACTATATGACCTTACTTCAATTCAGCCCGTAATGGACTGAGAAAAGGGAAGGGGAGCGAGAGACAGCGGGGAAGAAGACAGAAAATAAGAGAAATTAAGGCAAAGGTACATTGGTACAAATTCTAAAAATCTCTCCCCCTAATGCTTCCTCTCTTTCTCGCTCTTGCTCCCAATGCTTCTCATTCTCTCCTTCCTTTTCGCTACCTCCACCCTTCTCACTTGCTCCTTCCCTCTCTCGCCATTTCTCAGAGAGCTTATAGCTCCCTCCTTTGTTGTAGTGGAACAATGTGCTGCTGTGTACGGTATGACTGCGCAGTACACCACCAGAGAGGAACTAGAGAAGGGATGTTGGTCATTAGCCCAGCCTCATTCCGATCCCCCTTACTAATTACACTCGTTTCCATGCACACCACAATTAAACCCAAACGCACCCGCTGATGCTCCTGCCACCGCGCTCAGAATAACCATCGCGTCGCACACAGACACACTCTCTCGCTTTGAAACATCAGAGGAAGGGGAGGCTATTTAAATCTCCATTGTTCCTCTCGGTAGCGCCGTAAGTTCACTAAACGAAGGGGTCGTTCGCGTTCGTTCAGATCGTCTCAACACGGGCCTCACTTCCTTGTCAGATGATAGTTCAGGATGATCGAGTCGTACTACACCGGCTCTGACGCTCGTTGGATGTGGCAGGGCCTGCAAGCCATTACAGACTACAAAGGGAAGCACAGCCGAGAGCTGCCCAGTGACACGAGCCTACCGGACCAGCTAAACTACTTCTATGCTCGCTTCGAGGCAAATAACACTGAAACATGCATGAGAGCACCAGCTGTACCGGAAGACTGCGTGATCACGCTCTCCGCAGCTGATGTGAGTAAGACCTTTAGACAGGTATACATTCACAAGGCCGCAGGGCCAGACGGATTACCAGGACGTGTACTCCGAGCATGCGCTGACCAACTAGCAAGTGTCTTCACTGACATGTTCAACCTCTCCCTGTCCATGTCTGTAATACCAACATGTTTTAAGCAGACCACCATAGTCCCTGTGCCCAAGAAAACTAAGGTAACCTGCCTAAATGACTAGCGACCCGTAGCACTCACATCTGTAGCCATGAAGTGCTTTGAAAGGCTGGTCGTGGCCCACATCAACTCCATTATCCCAGAAACCCTATAACCACTCCAATTTGCATACCACCCCAACAGATCCACAGAGGATGCACTCTATTGCACTCCACACTGCTCTTTCACACCTGGACAGAAGGAACACCTATGTGAGTATGCTATTCATTGACTACAGCTCAGCGTTCAACACCATAGTGTCCTCAAAGCTCATCAATAAGCCAAGGACCCTGGGACTAAACACCTCCCTCTGCAACTGGATCCTGGACTTACTGACGGGCTGCCCCCGGGTGGTAAGGGAAGGTAACAACACTTCTGCCACGCTGATCCTCAACACAGGGGCCCCTCAGGGGTGCGTGCTCAGCTCCCTCCTGTACTCCCTGTTCACTCATGACTGCACGGCCAGGCACGACAACAAGACCATCATTAAATTTGCAGATGACACAACAGTGGTAGGCCTAATCACCGACAACAACGAGACAGCCTATAGGGAGGTCAGAGACCTGGCCGTGTGGTGCCAGGACAACAACCTCTCCCTCAACGTGATCAAGACAAAGGAGATGATTGTGGACTACAGGAAAAAGAGGACCGAGCATGCCCCCATTCTCATCGACGGGGCTGCAGGGGAGCAGGTTGAGAGCTTCAAGTTCCTTGGTGTCCACATCAACAAACTAACATGGTCCAAGCACACCAATGCAGTCGTGAAGCGGGCACGACAAAATCTATTCCCCCTCAGTCAGATCCTCAAAAGGTTCTACAGGTGCACCATCAAGAGCATCCTGACTGGTTGCATCACTGCCTGGTATGGCAACTGCTTGGCCTCCAACCACAAGGCATTACAGAGGGTAGTGCGAACGGCCCAGTACATCACTAGGGCCAAGATTCCTGCCATCCAGGACCTCAATACCAGGCGGTGTCAGCCGAAGGCCCTGAAAATCGTCAAAGTCTCCAGCCACCCTAGTCATATACTGTTCTCTCTGTTACCACACGGCAAGCGGTACCAGAGCGCCAAGTCTAGGTCCAAGAGGCTTCTAAACCGCTTCTACACCCAAGCCATAAGACTCCTGAACATCTAGTCAAATGTCTACCCAGGCTATTTGCATGCCCCCCCCCCTCCCTTCACCACTGGCACTCTCTGTTGTCATCTATGCATAGTCACTTTAATTAACTCTACCTACATGTACATACTACCTCAACTAACTGCTGCCCCCGTACATTGACTATGTACCAGCACCCCCCTGTATATATTGTTACTTTTTACTGCTCCTCTTTAATTACTTGTTACTTTTATCTCTTATTCTTATCCGTATTTTTGAAACTGCACTGCCGGTTAGGGGCTTGTAAGTAAGCATTTCACTGTAAGGTCTACCTACACCTGTTGTATTCGGCACATGCGACTAAAAAATTTGATTTGATTTTGATGCATGGTTTAGTAACTATATAGCGCCTTCAGACCCATAGTTAATGGTTTCTCTCCCCTAGCTGCCGATCTCCAATGTTGATGTCCACCAGATTCATTTGCGTTTTGTTTCGCCGGATGTCTAGCCCACGTTTTCCGTACTTGACTCACGAGCGCTTCGCTTCATTAACTAGCTAAAAGCTAGCTAGTCGGAGCGTGTGCGCACTTCCGTTGTGCCACCGCGCGGTAAAGCAATGCACAAGTGGAAAATATTTACACAGCACGCACCGCAGCCTAATGCCGCATTCACAACGACGCGCACTGCTCCGTTTACAACCATGCTGCTCTTTCGGCTTATATTTTGTATTTATATTGCCGTGTGTATTTTCTGTAATTTCTGTAATTCAAGGCTCATCTGTAAAAGAAACCTTGGTCTCAGTATGAATCCCTGATTAAAAAAAAGAAGGTTAAATAAATAAAAATTGACGATGAATGACTTCCGCCGGAACGCAAAGAGTTTTAATACATCTGGTGGACATGAGACGTAATGCTTGGAATAAAGAGCGTCTACACGTCATTAAATCAAGACTGCGAACTAAGGTTACGAAGACGGACAGGACAGATTTCGGCACTCATAATTGACACTGACAAGTTCGTCTCTGCTGTACTACTTCCCTCCCAGAGCCATGTACTTAAACATGTATTTCGAGAGTTGGGCCAGTGGGGTTTCTGCATTATGATGCATTTACAGGATACTTCAACATCCTACGGCAGCCATGTTATCCCCCCATTAACATTACATGGGGGATATTTAAACAACGCTAAGTAACTCAATATCTAGAATTAGAACAATATTCAAAATTCTAAAAGTTGGCCTAACTATCTAAATACATATGTCTCTGCTCTCTCCTACTCTCGGTAACATAAAATCACTTTTATCACTACTTCTAAACTGAGTTGTGCAGGCGTGACTCACACCAGCTTTATATTCTGCATATCTCTGATGGATTCCATCTCCCACAGTTCAACTCAATCTCTATGTTCCACGCTACAGTATCTCTCCACTCTTCTCTATCAGTTCATCTCTCTCCCTCTTCTTAGGATTAGCTTCTCTCCGGAGATAACAGGGTTTTAAACTTCACACAAATTAACACTGTGGGAAAAGAGAGAGCGAGAGAGAGAGAGAGAGACAGAGAGACGGAATGAGAGAGATGGAGATTAGGACAGCGGAACAAGCTCACATCCAGGTCACGCTGCTCTGCCTTTCAGAACGTAACCTGCTCTCGTAAATACTCCTCCCCTCCCTGCCTTTCATCCCTCTCTTTCCATTAAAACACATCCCAGAAACATGGTGTTCCACTCTGTCTCCCTCACGTCTTCTCTATTATTAATGCTAGTTAACGCTCGCCCAAACTACGTGTGCCTGTGAGTGTGTGTGAGAGAGAGAGAGAACACGTCTAACACGGCCGAGGGACTGATGAACGAAAGTGGGGGGGTGAGCTGCAAGTTTTAACACGGCATCATCATCATCATCATCAGTGCATTCTCTGGCGCTGACAAACACACTGTTTGCTGCTGAGGCAGATGAGGAGTGAAAGAAGTCACATTAAAACAGCAAACTCGTCCTGTTTTCGCTTTCATACCCCCAGTCCCTTTTCATAATGCATTAAAGCCACCAGTCAGAGGGAGGGAGGGAAGGAGGGAGGCAGCGGGAGAGAGATATTCTCAAAGTAATTTGGAGCTCACGGATATAGCGAGGAAGATTAAATGCAGGAAATAGAAGCGCATGTGACGGAGAGGCGAGCAAGGGATGAGGATGGACTGATAGACGGACAGATCATGTACATAGATAAAAGATGGGGTGTACAGATAGAGGAAGGAGGAGGAGAAAGATATGGTGTCACTGATTCAGTTAGTGACTGTAGTGTGTGTGTGTGAGAGGTTTTTCTCTTTTTGGGGGGGGGGGGGAGCAGTGGCCGCGGGGCACTACTGCCCTTGTTATTGTGAACCAGTGGGACAACACACACACACAGCACAATCAGAGCACACACACAGTAAACACCTACACAGCACCGAGTACACACCTACACACATTAGAGACTTGGGTTGGGAGGAATCTTGACACAGACGTAGAGAGACAGAAAGGCACGCTAACTCCACATTAACAGACTCTTAAACAAAACAAACATCCCATTACCATTAAACAATCATCACCGTAAGGTATCCTAACCGTCTAAGCATTTACAATATCAATGTTTAAACATGACGCTAATGGTAGATGTAGCCTGGGAGAGATAGAGGGACACAAAGCTCCATCCAATAACACAGAGAATGTTCCTGACTAATAGATGAAGGGTCAGAGAGACACAGAGCACTATGTAGACAATACACTGGTGGTTAGAAGGCAATCTAATACACAGCTGACAGAGAGACACAGAGCACTATGTAGACAATACACTGGTGGTTAGAAGGCTGACAGAGACTGAACACCAACAACAATACTGCTGGAGGCAAAGAGCGAGGGAGGGAAAGAAAGGGAAGTAGAGAAACTAACAATGTGGTGTGTGTGTGTGTGTGTGTGATGGACAGGACAAGAGCTGGGATGGCTGGCTAGGATGGCTGGCTGGCTGGGATGGCTGTCTAGGCTGGCTGGCTGGCTGGCTAGGACTCTCTTTGGCTTGTTTTGATTTCTGCCTCAACAACAGCAACCCTGTATTCTCATGGGAATGACGGATATGGAGGTAGTCACTGTGTGTGCACCTTCCAGATTCTCTGAGGTGTGTTTGAGCGTTGCTGAAGCCTGACAGTAATGATATTGTTTTTATTAATGTCTGATGAAAGATTTAGCGTCTGGCTGCTGGGGCTTTTAGTGCTTTTACCACACGGAGAAGAGCGCCTGTCTGGATTCCTCTCCATCACACACACACACACACACACACACACACACACACACCATGCGTCCTTCACTCTCCTCCTCTCTTTATATATTCCTCTGCCTTGATGTTTCTCGCCTCATTCATCCCTCTCCCTTTCCATAGCTCTTCACAATGTAAAGATATCCCTCTATTTCTCTTTTATCCTTTCTCTGGGTAACATGCACAAATAACAAAGACAGAGACACACACACACACACTAAAGAAACACTCACAACACAAAACACACACAGGAATGAGAGACGGAACTCATGAAAGCTCTCAGAACACAATGCAAGCAGAGTGCAAGAATAAAGCATGTCTAGAAGCAGAGAGACTGAGTGAGTGAAGGGGAGAGAAAGGAGCAACTGCACTCCTGCATTTAGACAGTCTACAATACAGACGCTAAAGAAAATGTCCGCCGCGCCCCGGTCTCGCTCTTGAATGCGGACGAGTCTCGACAGAGACGAGCACAAAGAACCCACCGACAGAAAGAAAGCCTGCGCAGGCCTTTAGAAGACCGGACGAAGGAGGGAGAGAGGCCTAATAGGGAAAGAGAAGAGGGTTGGAGAGAATGTGTTGTAAACAGAGGGAGGAGAAAGGCGCAGGCAGTCTTTGCTTGGATTCAGCCTGACCATCCTCCTGAAAATCACTAGAGCGAGAGAGCGGTGTGCGTGCCGAACGGATCCTACCCATTAGATTACACTCCAAATTCCTAATTAATCCTTCTAAACGGGATTATGGAAACGGAGCATGATAACATCACTATTCCACCCCCTGCTCCGACATTCGTGTGTGTGGTGTGTGTTTTTACGTCACTTTAAAGGCATTCCAGCTCAAGTCTCAGTAGGGATTTCTGTGTCCTTGGTCAGTGGCGCTGACAGAGCCGTAGGTCCCTCATGATCAGACTGTGCACGCTAGCACACACACTGAACTCTCCTCAGACCACACGTCTATAACGGCTTTATGAATTACTATTCGTGTGGAGGCCTACTAAGTCATAACATTACCCTTCACACAGTTAAACAGCAGACTGGAGGGAACACACACACACACACACACGTCCCCACTCCCTCCCTCTGGCACAGATGTAGTGTGATACAGGACTATCTTGGGGCTGCCCTGCTAATAGTCCATAACCAGAACTAATATCTACCACAACTAATAGTCCATAACCAGAACTAATATCTACCACAACTAATAGTCCATAACCAGAACTAATATCTACCACAACTAATAGTCCATAACCAGAACTAATATCTACCACAACTAATAGTCCATAACCAGAACTAATATCTACCACAACTAATAGTCCATAACCAGAACTAATATCTACCACAACTAATAGTCCATAACCAGAACTAATATCTACCAAACTATAGTCCATAACCAGAACTAATATCTACCACAACTAATAGTCTATAACCAGAACTAATATCTACCACAACTAATAGTCTATAACCAGAACTAATATCTACCACAACTAATAGTCCATAACCAGAACTAATATCTACCACAACTAATAGTCCATAACCACAACTAATAGCCCATAACCACAACTAATAGCCCATAACCACAACTAATAGCCCATAACCACAACTAATAGTCCATAACCAGAACTAATAGTCCATAACCAGAACTAATAGTCCATAACCAGAACTAATAGTCCATAACCAGAACTAATATCTACCACAACTAATAGTCTATAACAGAACTAATATCTACCACAACTAATAGTCCATAACCACAACTAATATCTACCACAACTAATAGTCCATAACCAGAACTAATATCTACCACAACTAATAGTCCATAACCAGAACTAATATCTACCACAACTAATAGTCCATAACCAGAACTAATATCTACCACAACTAATAGTCTATAACCAGAACTAATATCTACCACAACTAATAGTCCATAACCAAACTAATATCTACCACAACTAATAGTCCATAACCAGAACTAATATCTACCACAACTAATAGTCCATAACCAGAACTAATATCTACCACAACTAATAGTCTATAACCAGAACTAATATCTACCACAACTAATAGTCTATAACCAGAACTAATATCTACCACAACTAATAGTCCATAACCAGAACTAATATCTACCACAACTAATAGTCCATAACCACAACTAATAGCCCATAACCACAACTAATAGCCCATAACCACAACTAATAGTCCATAACCACAACTAATAGTCCATAACCAGAACTAATAGTCCATAACCAGAACTAATAGTCCATAACCAGAACTAATATCTACCACAACTAATAGTCTATAACAGAACTAATATCTACCACAACTAATAGTCCATAACCACAACTAATATCTACCACAACTAATAGTCCATAACCAGAACTAATATCTACCACAACTAATTGTCCATAACCAGAACTAATATCTACCACAACTAATAGTCTATAACCAGAACTAATATCTACCAGATAAAACCGACGGCGTTAGGCTCAATCAGAATTGATAGAAATCCCTCACATTTACACCTTGTATTTAATCTACCCTGACTACACAATATCTATACTGGACCAACGGGAGAGGAATGAGGAAGAGGGTAGGAGGGGGGAAGATTGAGCGTGAGATGGGGGGGGATGTAGAGACGGGTAAATTAGCAAGCTTTGCTGCTTTCAGCTGAGCTGTAGAGGGTTGGTCCTGCTCTAAGTACCATGCAGTATTAACCAGCTATACTCTCTAAGGAGAGACTAACAGAACCATGCAGTATTAACCAGCTATACTCTCCAAGGAGAGACTAACAGAACCATGCAGTATTAACCAGCTATACTCTCTAAGGAGATACTAACAGAACAGAACCATGCAGTATTAACCAGCTATACTCTCTAAGGAGACACTAACAGAACCATGCAGTATTAACCAGCTATACTCTCCAAGGAGAGACTAACAGAACCATGCAGTATTAACCAGCTATACTCTCTAAGGAGATACTAACAGAACCATGCAGTATTAACCAGCTATACTCTCTAAGGAGAGACTAACAGAACAGAACCATGCAGTATTAACCAGCTATACTCTCTAAGGAGATACTAACAGAACCATGCAGTATTAACCAGCTATACTCTCCAAGGAGATACTAACAGAACCATGCAGTATTAACCAGCTATACTCTAAGGAGACACTAACAGAACCAGAAAGATAAAGACAGACAGACAGTAAGACAGCGATACAGGGTAAGTATTTGTGTACAGTGTTGTGCTGGCAGCATTCTCTTCCTGTTTAGGACTTCCTTGCTCTCAGGAGAAAAAGAGGAGGATAGAAACAGCATCACAGCAGGCATTTTAGCACCTCATCCCCCCCAGACACAATTTGTCTCACCGCTGTCTCTCTGGCATCTGGCCTCTATCAACATTCTCTCTCCCTCTCTCGTTTCAAACAGAGCATCTCGGACCTACTATGTAACGCACACATAGGAGTATGTGAGCGGAGATGAGCGGTTGGAAATCCCACTCTTCGCTCACAGAGCGGTCTTTTCGCACCGTTCAGGCACTCAACTTCCTTTCCCTCGCTCCACAAAAACAAACAAACCAAAAATAAAAAAATAAATAAAATCTCTCAGCCCTCACAGGAAAACCCCCCCCCCCCAAAAAACAGCAGCTACAAATTTGCTCCATTCATTTCTTTTAGTTTGAAAAGACTATTTAACTGACACCCCATCTACTTTTGGGACTATGTACCATTTGTTTTTGAAGTAGGCCATCGTAAGAAGCTTTAACATTTCAACAAAATGTCGTAGGGTATTAAGCGAGGGGCCTACCTGATATGTGGCCACTGTGTTAAAAAAACTAGCTTTTTCTCTAGTCTTTTGATGATCAGATACTTCAGCTGTAACGGGGGTCCTGCTGTAACGGGGGCCCTGCTGTAACGGGGGCCCTGCTGTAACGGGGGCCCTGCTGTAACGGGGGCCCTGCTGCGCTCACATTTTACAGTTGAGAGACAACTTTAGCACTGTTACAAACTTAGACTGCACATTTTCTTTTTTCTTTTCTTTTTTACACAACAGCCAATATAAAAAGTCTCAACGTCTCCGGTACTGCTGCATGGGCACATTCGTTGTCTTGCTATCAATTACAGACTGTGTGACCTATTTTTTTTGGGACGACTCGCATCAACATCTCTGGGCATTAGTGGTGGGGTAGGATAAACAAATACAACAGAACAGGCCTAATTAAAAGAAGAGTGACGAAGGAAATGGAAAACGCTGGGCAGAGCATGCCCAGAGCTCTTGACTGAACGGTATTGGAGAAACAACACACGCTCCGCTGCTTCCTCCACTCTGCTCACATCCTCTGGTACACACACACTGGTGTACTTGTGGGTAACAGGGTCTCAAATCTGGAAGAGCAACCCTACACGGTTCACTGTCGCGGCGACACACATCACGCCAGACAACGACACCCGCCCATCCATCTACCGCCCCCTCTTTCACTCTCTATTCTCCCTCTTTCACCCTCTATCCATCCCCTCTCTCCCTCGTTCTTTCACTCTATTCATTCTCTCTCCCTCATTCTTTCACCCTCTATCCATCCCCTCTCCCTCCCTCTTTCACTCTATTCATTCTCTCCCTCTATCCATCCCCTCTCCCTCATCCTTTCACCCTCTACCCATCCCCTCTCCCTCATCCTCTCACCCTCTACCCATCCCCTCTCCCTCATTCTTTCACTCTATTCATTCTCCCTCTATCCATCCCCTCTCCCTCATCCTTTCACCCTCTACCCATCCCCTCTCCCTCATCCTTTCACCCTCTACCCATCCCCTCTCCCTCATTCTTTCACCCTCTATCCATCCCCTCCCTCATTCATTCTCCCTCTACCCATCCCCTCTCCCTTTCTCACTCTATCCATCCCCTCGCCCTCATTCTTTCACCCTCTACCCATCCCCTCTCCCTCATTATTTCACCCTCTATCCATCCCCTCTCTCCCTCATTATTTCACCCTCTATCCATCCCCTCTCCCTCATTATTTCACCCTCTATCCATCCCCTCTCCCTCATTATTTCACCCTCTATCCATCCTCTCTCCCTCATTATTTCACCCTCTATCCATCCTCTCTCCCTCATAATTTCACACTATATCCATCCCCTCTCCCTCATTCGTTCACTAGTACTCTATTCACTCTGCTTCCATCATTCCCTCTGACATAAGTCCTTACGTGTCTATCCATCTCTTTACCTCCCACTCACTCCCGTCCTCTATCCTCTTTACCTCAAAGCTCTCACGCCATTTCTCCCGGAACAGAGCCTCGCAACGAGGTAGAAACTTTCCCTCAGAACAGAAACTTCAACTTAGAATTCTTGTACATTCGGTGTTCAACGTTGAACTTTATCCCTGGTGTATCAACTTAGTTCTCCAAGTAGAGAAAGACACAGTGCTGTCATTAACTATTCACTGTGGATATTGTATAACACACTGCTTTCCCCTAGTAATAAATACACACATTTAGTAATTTTTTTTAGATAGCTTCCTGGACCAAAACTAAGGTTGCCAGATCCCTATGGTAATAAAATACACATTCTTGATGCGTTTCCCCAATGCTGTGACTGCCCTTGTCCCCCACCTTCCCTCTCCTCCCAGTGCAAGGTTCACCCTCCAGTTACTCCTCCTGGATGGAGTGATGAGCGTGTGGGGAATGGAGAGGGGGAGATGAAAGGAGAGATGAAGGGAGGGAGAGAGGGAGCTCGCCCATGCATTATTGAACAGACAGAGTGGAGTTTTAGGGATAATGTAAAAGTGGAGTTAGGGACAACCTTTCCCTCTCTCCTCCCCCTCTCTCTCCCTCCTTCCCTCTCCCCCCAGCGGATTATACATCTTTTATTCAAGTGGGAGGTTAAAAATTCAAAGCTTGGGGGGAGAGCGCGGGGGAGGGAATGAGTGTACCTGAAAATGGACAAAATGAACAAATGTCTTTGGGGACTTTCTCAAGTGCTAATCTAGGAGCGCTACTCCCTTTGATTAGGACCGAGGGAGAGACCGAGGGAGAGACCGAGGGAGAGAGGAGGGGGAGGAAGGGAAGGAACATTCCCATGTGGCGCGCCAGCGTGGTGAAAAAAATGAAGGTGTCTGCAGGGCGAACCAGAACTGCGTCCCAGGAACACACTGATACAGAAGGGTTAGCAAACACACACACACACACACACTCCTCTCGCTCATTGACACACACACACTCCTCTCGCTCACTCACTGACACACACAAACACATAGATCCTAAGTAATGGAGCAGTGCTAACACACACACACACACACACACACACACACACACACACACACACACACACACCTCTCTAATAATACCACAGATTAACACACACAAAGTCCATTCCTTAAAGGTCGCAAATTAAGGTCAGAAAGCAAAGTGACCTAACCCAAAAACCCCTGTAAATACCATGTCTGGTTTAAATGCCATGCTGGCCCTACTGCAGGTTATATGTAAGCAGAGCCAGGAGCAGCCTAGGGCCATTCCCCTCTCTCTAGGAAGACTGGAACTGGAAGGTTTAATGCTAGGGATATAGTTTAATATCTGCGAGTTCGGAACTGGTTAGGAACAATGGAACTGGAAGGTTTAAAGAGATACTGCGAGACTCTGGCAATTAAGCCATTGTTCTACTTACCCAGAGTCAGATGAACACATTTTTTTGGGGTCTCTAGCCTACCTGTAGACTTCTAGTCATCGCGCTAATGCTAGTTAGCGTTGGCTTGCCAAACTACCCCCCGACTTCCTTCATACTGCACGGCACACAGAGACATAACGGCAACCGCGAGTTCCTCCGACTCTGGGTAAGTAGGAAACGTGCTTAATTGCCAGGATGTAGCTGTATCCCTTCTATGCTAGGGAGAGAGTATCAACTCCAGGAGGTTGAGTTGGCATGGGTATACTAGTCATAAGGACGGGAAGAGATTTCAGGAGCAGCAGATGGAATATGGGAGGTTTTAACTGTCTTTCAGCAAAAACCCTGAAGACTTCCCTGCACCTTGGGGGAAAAAAAGGGATATTCGAACAACTCAAAACTGGGGAACGGACGCCTAATGCGACAGCGTCCGCTGTAGGCAACGGTTAAA
This sequence comes from Salmo trutta, assembly GCF_901001165.1. Taxonomy (NCBI): domain Eukaryota; kingdom Metazoa; phylum Chordata; class Actinopteri; order Salmoniformes; family Salmonidae; genus Salmo; species Salmo trutta. Next base: position 34,146,872 of record NC_042959.1, read on the forward strand.
TGACTAGCTGTTGGTATGAACATAGGTCTCTCTCTCTGCTGAGATAAGAGAATAAAAAGACAGGAGAGGAGGAAGGTAGGAGAGAGGAGCGGAGAAGAGGAGGGGGCGCTATCTTGTCATCTGCGTCTTTGAAGACGCTCCCCCCCGCTTTTTCATTCCCTGCCATCGGTGGCATCAAAGTCTGTGGCTAGGCAGTATGCCTGTGTGTGTGTGTGTGTGTGTGTGTGTGTGTGTGTGTGTGTGTGTGTGTGCATGTGTGAGAGAGAGCACAGAGTGCCAATGAGTGTGCCACGGTGTGTGCGTGAGAGAGAGAGCAAGTGTGTGCGTGAGAGAGAGAGCAAGTGTGTGCGTGAGAGAGAGAGCAAGTGTGTGCGTGAGAGAGAGAGCAAGTGTGTGCGTGAGAGAGAGAGCAAGTGTGTGCGTGAGAGAGTGCAAGTGTGTGCGTGAGAGAGAGAGCAAGTGTGTGCGTGAGAGAGAGTTTGTGTGCGCGAGAGAGAGAGAGTGTGTGAGAGAGAGAGTTTGTGTGTGTGCGAGAGAGAGAGTTTGTGTGTGTGCGAGAGAGACAGTTTGTGTGTGTGAGAGAGAGAGTTTGTGTGTGCGTGAGAGAGAGTTTGTGTGTGTGCGAGAGAGAGAGAGAGTTTGTGTGTGTGCGAGAGAGAGAGTTTGTGTGTGAGAGAGAGAGTTTGTGTGTGAGAGAGAGAGTTTGTGTGTGTGAGAGAGAGAGTTTGTGTGTGTGAGAGAGAGAGTTTGTGTGTGAGAGAGAGAGTTTGTGTGTGTGAGAGAGAGAGTTTGTGTGTGTGTGTGTGTGTGTGTGTGTGTGTGTGTGTGTGTGTGTGTGTGTGTGCTACCCCTTAGGGAGGCCTAATAATGAGAATAAACCAGCAGAAACAGTAGCAGACTCCGAGGGCTGCCATAAGCAGGAGCAGGGCAGGCAGGCCCAATCAGTCTACACTCTCTCGCTCTGTGTGTGTGTGTGTGTTGACGACACACACTTTTTCTTCTCTTCCCCTTTTCTCCATCTCTCGCTCCATGTTGATTAAACTGCTTCTAAACATAGATATGGCCCTCGTATCTCCCCTTCCCCATCGTCCCTCTCCACCCTCCTTCCAGCATGAAAACACCTCCCCCCATCCTTCCATAACACACTTCGACACTCAACACACACACACACACACACACACACCAAATGAAGAGAAAAACAGTCAGATGAAAAAGAGAGCAGGGAGAGAATCTGTCCTTAAAATAATGGATGGGGTAAAAGAGTGGGCGGAGGAAGATTGTAGGTGTTGCATGTCACTGCCTGGATCCTTCTTTTTTCTCTTTTCAAACCCAGCTGCTTCATGCCTGACTCAGTAACAGGCCGCGCTGGGTTCGTAAACACGGGGCTACTTAGCATCTGTAACAAGCTTTCAACCAAATCACCCCAATTAAACACACACACACACACACACACACCTCGCCTGTCAAATCGGAGTGTGTATTTATATGCTAATGGTGTTGGGAGCTGAGATTGGAGCGTTGCTTGGCTCGGCGGTCGGAGAGCGAGCGAGCGGCGTGGAGCAGGCCGTTCAAAACCGGATAATCTCCAGGAAGAGAAAGTGGAGAGATTAAGTACACAGCCGTGATGAAGTGGCGAGGGCACACTTCATTTGCATGTAAAACAGAGGGAGAGCCAGGGAGAAAGCGAAAGCGAGAGATGGAGCGAGAGTGGGATAGAGGGGACAAAAACATGCGCGGGCTGTGTGTATGTGTGTGTGTGTGTGTAAATAAGCTGTTGCTTGTTGGCAGGCCGCAGCACGAGGAGCTCACAGATGTGTTTTAACGCGATAACGACTGATGAATGAGCGGCGTTCTCGAACGGCTCGCAACGATAAAGAGATTCTGAATTATGAGCTTTCGCTATCAGCAGCCGAGGAGAACGAAGGAACTCAGCAGCTCAGAACGGTGCTGTGCAAAGCCAAGCTAATACACAGCTAATGTGGGGCTTAGCGGTAGCCTTATCCGTACCCAAAGTACTGTACAGCACTCCAAGATAAACATTCGCACATCACATCTTCGCGCGCACACACACACACACACACAACCTTAACTTACCAAAAGGTCTGCACACTGTGAAACTCAAGACACAAGCACGCCACCCACAGCCTTACTGCAATCCAATAGTTGTGAGGTAACTCAGTGAGAGGAAAAACGGTGGCGTGTGAAGACGGATATTTGAAACATTGGTGGATGTATGGATGTATGGGGGGGAAGAGAGAGAGCGAGAGAGAGAGAGAGCGAGAGTGTGTGTGTGTTTTTGGCTCTGGTATTAGTGACCTATGCATTAACCTGTCTCCCTCAGCCCCAGCCGGCACACAGCATGGTTTATTAATGACTAGCAACCACCATGTACCCCCCCCCCACACACACACACACACACACACACACACACACACTCAACCAATTTGAACAGAGATAACGCGTAAGGCCTATTACCAAAGCCCATTGCATAGGCATTTGAAAAACCCACACATAAATCAAAAACACACACACACCGCCCATGCCACAGACACACACACACACACACACACACACACACACACACACACACACACACACACAGCCCATGCCACAGACACATCAGGCCTCTGCCAGTGTGCCACATACCCATTTAAAAACATTTAAGCTGTTTATTGGCAGATCTTTACATTTAAAAAAAAAATGTCCCAAAAGGACAAGACACCATGCAGATAGGGCTGCCTGTGTGTGTTGTGTAACAGACACTAACGCACAACACTTTCTCCTCCGCGGGTAAACAAATGTTTCCCTGCCACTTCTCCGATAGGAATAAGTGAAAACAAACCAACAGCTGGCGGGACAGATAGAAAGGAAGGAGTGAGTGAGTGAGTGAGTGAGTGAGAGTGAGTGAGTGAGTGAGAGTGAGTGAGTGAGAGAGTGAGTGAGTGAGAGAGAGTGAGAGAGTGAGAGAGAGTGAGAGAGTGAGAGGAAAAAGGAAGACCGACCGAGAGAGGGGGGGGGGGGGGGGTTCCATCTACCTGTTATTTTGACAGACGGGTTCTCTCCCTCTCACGGCATCTCTAGACCTCGTCCCAAAACTCAAATAATAATCCTGACATCATTCTGCCAGATAGGCGCGGGCTACTTTGTAGTTTAACGTTTAATCAAGAAGGTTTTTTTGGGAAAGCCTTTCCATCTACCAGAAGACTGTTTTCATTAGCATCGTCGCTAACGGCCACACAAAGTGGCAGACGTACTGTATACACAGACGGAGGGCAGTTCCCTTTGCCTCAACAGAAAGTCGCAGGAAACACAAATCACTGACGCGTTCCGTTCATGTCTTATGACGAACTTGGGTAAATTAATTAATTTAATAAACGTTGTTAGTTCACCGACTAGGTTTCTTTGAATTCCGTTTCATGTCGAGATGCCTCGATTCTGTCCGCGTGCTCCGCGTTGTGGATTTTATAGGGCCCTTATAAAAACACTCCCTACTGACTCTACAGCCTGGCTAGAACACACAGCACCGACTGCCCTTAAAATACTGCAGGTTGACATATATTGGCATGAGTCTTGTCCTGGAGGCAGGAACTGAGCGATTTCCCCTTAGATAGGCCAGCTGCAAAGTCAAAATTGGCTATATTGATTTAAAAATCAGATTTCAGGACTTTGTGGCTGTGCCAGCAAAGTGACCAGAGCTGCCCCCAGAACAAGATTCACGAAGAAGAAAAAAAATACACCAGCCTGCTAAAATACTTCCTCTTTTTAAACTGAAGGTTTAATTTTAGTTCATCAGTATCCATTTTTACTGCTGGTATGAGAGGCTGCGGTGAGGAAGTCCTGTTGACCCACCTCATCACACACTGCTTACCGGGCCGGTGTGACCTGTACTGCAGAGGCTGTGTCATTAGGACGGAGCGAGGTCAGGCAGAGAGCACAGAATAGTCTTAGTGAGAGAAACACATGGACACACACACACAGAGATGTGGACCTTCGCGCGCGCGCACACACACACACACACACACACACACACACGTATAACACCCTCACACAGTGTAGGAAATTGATTTCCGTTGAACACATGGAGATCAAAGGACTCATTATAATTGGTGTGTAAGTGCTGTGGAACACCCCGACAGACAGCGACACACACACACACACACACACTTTTAAATAAAAACACGTAGGCAAATGTTCAAAATATACTTATAGTGCAGCTGGCCAAAGGCCATATGGAAAGAATTGTGACAAAGACGTGAGAACCTTATTGCCACCCCTATCAACGTCGGCTGTGTGTGTGTGTGTGTGTGTGTGTGTGTGTGTGTGTGTGAGACTAGCAGGGATCAGAGCGGGGAGTGTGAGCCTCAGCACGCCATGACTTGCCATCCGGTAACCGTGGTAATGAAGTAGGTCGCTGTATTCATCGTGGAGCGGCGAGGGGGCGTAGCCAGCGCCGGCTGGTGGGGTGTCACTGAGCGTGCTCCGTAGGGGGGGAGGATAATCTCCACGGAGACAGAAACCAGGCCGCTGTGCTGCTCAGGTGTGCCACAAACAAATGAACGAGGGAAGGAGGGAGGGGGAGGAAGAGAGGGGGAAGATGAAAGGAGAGGAAAACATATGCAGGCATCACCATGCCTTGAGACATCTTGAAACTTGTATTGGAAAAGGAGATGAAGGAAATTGAGTAAAAAGGAGAGAGGAGGGAGGGAGGAGAGGGCTGGTTTGGGAAACTAAGGGTTATTCAAATCATCACCATATTAAGAGTATTAATATGCTTCTGGCCCTTTCTCACTTCCATATTAATCACTACAGAAACATCCCGATATGGATTTTTTCTCTCCTCCTGTCCTCACTCTCTCCTTCACTGTCCCCTGTCCTCCCTCCTTTCCTGCCCCTCCTCCTTTCCTCCCCCACCTCCTTTCCACTACCCTGTCCCCCACCTCCGTCACCATCTCCTGTCCTCCCACTCTCACGGCATCCCTCCTTTCCTGTCCCCTGCCCTCCCTCCCTCCTTTCCTGTCTCCTGTCCCCCTTCCTTTCCTGTCCTCCCCATCTATCCCGTCCTCCAACTACCCTTCACTGTCCCAGCCACTGTCCGCCCTCCTCTCCCAGCCACTGTCCGCCCTCCTCTCCCAGCCACTGTCCGCCCCCCTCTCCCAGCCACTGTCCTCCCCGTCCCAGCCACTGTCCGCCCTCCTCTCCCAGCCACTGTCCTCCCTCCTCTCCCAGCCACTGTCCTCCCTCCTCTCCCAGCCACTGTCCTCCCCTCTGTCCCAGCCACTGTCCGCCCTCCTCTCCCAGCCACTGTCCTCCCCTCCTCTCCCAGCCACTGTCCTCCCCCCTGTCCCAGCCACTGTCCCAGCCACTGTCCTCCCCCTGCCCCAGCCACTGTCCTCCCCCTGCCCCAGCCACTGTCCTCCCCCCTGTCCCAGCCACTGTCCTCCCCCCTGTCCCAGCCACTGTCCTCCCTCCTGTCCCAGCCACTGTCCTCCCTCCTGTCCAGCCACTGTCCTCCCTCCTGTCCCAGCCACTGTCCTCCCTCCTGTCCCAGCCACTGTCCTCCCTCCTGTCCCAGCCACTGTCCTCCCTCCTGTCCCAGCCACTGTCCTCCCTCCTGTCCCAGCCACTGTCCTCCCTCCTGTCCCAGCCACTGTCCTCCCTCCTGTCCCAGCCACTGTCCTCCCTCCTGTCCCAGCCACTGTCCTCCCTCCTGTCCCAGCCACTGTCCTCCCTCCTGTCCCAGCCACTGTCCTCCCTCCTGTCCCAGTCACTGTCCTCCCTCCTGTCCCAGCCACTGTCCTCCCTCCTGTCCCAGCCACTGTCCTCCCTCCTGTCCTAGCCACTGTTCTCCCTCTCTCCATTATTCCCTGTCCTCCATCTTTCCCTATTCCCCGTTTTCTGGCTTTTCCCTATCCTCTGTCCTCCCTCCCTCCCTCCTTCCCCCTGTCCTCCCTCTCTCTCTTCTCTCTTTCCTGCTAATTGGCCTATCTGAGGAGCAGACATCAAAAGGCCCCTGCTATCAAATACTGTGCTGGCTTGTGCCAGAAAAGGAAGAACAGAAAAAAAGTAAATAAAAAGGGAGGGGGGGACACTGAAGAGATCGAGAGAGGCAAGAGAAGAGAGAGGAGAGGAATATTCAAGAAAACGAACGGACACAAGCGCTTCAAAAGGGCAGAAATTAGAGCCAGACACACACACACTCTCTTCAGGGAGAACAGAGAGATATGGGTTTATAGAAGCACCACACATCCACTTCCTTAACTATACACAAAAGCAGTTTTACACAGCTTATTTCAACAAACAAACTAGCAACTCAGCTGCAAACAACTGACGGTAAAAGAAAAATATTCCAAACAGCTATCGAGAAAGAATGAGAGGAGAGTAGGGCTGTGGAAGTTTAAACAAAGTTGGGATCCTTAACTTTAAAAAATAAAATACCTAGGTGAAAAATGTTTTAAAATCACAAACCGTTTTTTTTAGGCTATAAAAGGCCTAGGGAAAGTTGTATAAATGAAATAAAGTGAACTATAAGGCTACTTTGGTGAAGCGTTGAAAAACGCAAGACAATACATTCCGAGATACATGGTGGCTCCGCCTGCTCTTGCACTTCGCCAGAGATCTGTATATAAATGACAAGATGCTCGTGTCTCCGCCCTAACAATGGGCGGCCGTTGTCCCAAAAGGTGGGAACGCGGGTGACAAGCTCGCCTTCCCCGCCTTGTGGCAACTGCTTATAAGTTAAGCGTTAACTATAACAAATCTAAAATGTGTCAAAAAAAATTCTGTCCAGCTCAGGGCTCCAGCTATGCATGTGGTTTTCTAACTTGCTAGCTAAGTGGATAGATGGCACGATCAAGCTTCTTGGTTACAGCAGAGACATTCAAACCCTCCTGGATCAAGATCCCTGTTAGCTAAATTGTATTGCGCATCAAATAACGGCCCTTGTAATACCGTATACCCCAGTACGGTACAAAAACAGTAAGACAGCATGAAAATATGCATACCACCCTACCCTATCCAAGAATACTGTATCTTATGAGTCGATTCCTAGCAGAAACGAATCTTGTGTCGACACCGGGAGTTGAAGTGCAAGGCGCTGAGGAATCAATTATTTTGGAGTCGACTCACCACCACTACGTCATCTTCGTTACCTTGGGGGGGGGGGGGGGACGGCAGGGAAAGGCAAGCGACAGCAGAGAAATCCTCTACGACAACACTTTGACAAGTTAAATGAGAAGGAAATGCAAACTTCGGGGAGGTGGAATTAAGGTACAGTAACGGGTGCGATGCTGAACCATCTGAAAGAGACAGGCTGTGAGACGCAACCCGTTGCCGGCAGCAGCGAAACTGCACTGGGAATTCACGTTAAAAAAATCTAATTTTGAAAGAAAGAAAGAGAGAAAGAAAGAAAGAGAGAGAGACACATAAGGGCGGGGGACCAGAGGAGGAGTTTTGCCGCCGCCGCAACCATGAGGTCATCAACCAGCGACCCAGCCCGCAGCACTGAACGGTGTGTGTTTGCAGACAGCAGAGGGAAGGGGTCAGGGGTCAGCGGGCTGACGGTGGCGTCGTTTCACTAGCCCGAGTAACGAGGGATGGGAAGAGGAGGGCAAACGGAGCCGCTGCAGAGCCCCAGAAGCGAGGGTTGTTTGTTAACTTGTTTATATTGGCGGTATTGGAGTGGAGTGATGGGTAGAGGTGAGAGGTCAACCAATGTAATGAGGACTGGCTGCTTATCACAGTACACAACATGCAGGCTCTCACGGTAACAAACACATTGGACGCACACACACACATTGGACACACACACAGACAGAAGTAGGCAGTCAGGGGGAGTTGGAGCTATTGAAAAGGGCAGCGTGTGTTTACAGTCAGATATCAGAAAAGGTTATCAGACATCAAATGGGACAGCCGTGTCTCAGCCAATCACGCAGAGGGACCAGAGGCACGGTAACGAATCACAGACTGACAGCAGACCTTAACCACTCCGTAGAGGTGAATGCTGATGGGACAGCTGACAACCTTGACATTTCAACGACTCAGACAGCCAGAGAGAGGGTGTGTGTGTGTGTGTGTGTGTGAGCGTGTGTGTGTGTACACGTTTGAGTGACTATATGCACGTGCGTAAGAGTGAGACAGACTGTGTGTTCTGATTGCACCGCAGCTGAAGGTCGATTGAACAAGCGGGGGGGCACACACACATACACACACACGTTTTGTCCCCTGAGGACGGTGGGCAGAGCGTCCTAGCTGTAATGATGAATATGGAGCAGAAGGCTCAGTGACACAGGAACAAGGTGACAAAGGAGAAGCTGGACAGGTGAGGGGTGTGTGGGTTGACAGTAGGACAGCACACTGTGCCAAGACAGCAGGTGGCTAGTACCAGGGCATCAGTGACCTCTTCCCTCTGTCCACCCCTTCGTCCTCTCCTCCCTCTGTCCACCCCTCTCCTCCCTCTGTCCTCCCCTCTCCTCCCTCTGTCCACCCCTCTCCTCCCTCTGTCCACCCCTCTCCTCCCTCTGTCCACCCCTCTCCTCCCTCTGTCCACCCCTCTCCTCCCTCTGTCCACCCCTCTCCTCCCTCTGTCCACCCCTCTCCTCCCTCTGTCCACCCCTCTCCTCCCTCTGTCCACCCCTCTCCTCCCTCTGTCCACCCCTCTCCTCCCTCTGTCCACCCCTCTCCTCCCTCTGTCCACCCCTCTCCTCCCTCTGTCCACCCCTCTCCTCCCTCTGTCCACCCCTCTCCTCCCTCTGTCCTCCCTCTGTCCACCCCTCTCCTCCTGTCCTCCCTCTGTCCACCCCTCTCCTCCTGTCCTCCCTCTGTCCACCCCTCTCCTCCTGTCCTCCCTCTGTCCACCCCTTCCTCCTCTCCTCCCTCTGTCCACCCCTTCCTCCTCTCCTCCCTCTGTCCACCCCTTCCTCCTCTCCTCCCTCTGTCCACCCCTTCCTCCTCTCCTCCCTCTGTCCACCCCTCCTCCCTCTGTCCACCCCTTCCTCCTCTCCTCCCTCTGTCCACCCCTCCTCCCTCTGTCCACCCCTTCCTCCTCTCCTCCCTCTGTCCACCCCTCCTCCCTCTGTCCACCCCTTCCTCCTCTCCTCCCTCTGTCCACCCCTCCTCCCTCTGTCCACCCCTCCTTCCTCTGTCCACCCCTCCTCCCTCTGTCTACCCCTTCCTCCTCTCCTCCCTCTGTCCACCCCTTCCTCCTCTCCTCCCTCTGTCCACCCCTTCCTCCTCTCCTCCCTCCCTTAAACTCTAAACCCAATCCATCTCACCTAGGGAGCACACCGTCTCATGGAGAATGAGACAACTCACAGCCAGAATGCACACAGTCCCTCATACACTCACTGACAAGCAGCAGTAGAGCTCTTTAGAACGTACACACACACACACACAACAGTCCTGGCACACAGCATAATGTATGTGTTCTTACCTTTGGAGGCTGTTGGATGGATGGAATGGAAGGGGGGGAAGAGAGACACAATTAAAAGACAATCCTCATCAGTAAGCCAACTTTAGAGACAAGTGCAATGCTGACAGGCACAGACACATGGTGCCATAGTACACACACAGGCCCACACACTCACTCTTGGTCTGGGAGGAGAAGGCCAGGGTGAGTTTGGCAAAGAGCTCGTTGTTCTCATAGCGATCCTCGTTGGCCTTTGTCCAGAAACTCTTCTCAGACAGATCCTCATATCCAATCTGTACCACGGGGGAGGGGGGGGGGGGAGAAAGAGAGAAAGAAAGAGAGAAAGAGGGTGGTAGAGAGAAAGATAAATGCCTTTTGAATCCTTTCATCCAATTTTGCAAAAAAAATCATTCCTCCATCTATACAGCAATCAAGCGAGAGATGGACAGAGAAAGAAAGAAAGAGAACAAGAGAGCCGGGATGCTAAAGGAGGTGGGGGGAGGAATGGAGAGAGAGACACAAAGAAGAGGAGAGGAAAGAAGTAGTAATTTCCCCTGATCCTTATTCTCCTCCACACAAAAGCCATGAGCTTCACACAACTAGCCCTGTCACAGAGAGAGAGAGAGAGAGAGAGAGAGAGAGGGAGGGAGAGAAAGGAATCCATTCCCTTCACCCTCCTCTCTCCCTCCTTTTCTCCGCCATCGCTACGGCGCTCACTTTCTTCTCTCTTCCCAACCATCAACACCACCACCTCACAATTAAGTGCCTTTTTTTCCTCCAACTCTCTCTCTCTCTCTCTCCTCTCCCCCCCCCCTTTGGTTCTCTCATCAAGGAGCAGAGCAAAGAAGAGAGAGAACGGGAGAGCGAAATAGAGAGAGGAAAGAGAGGGAGGATCAGAAGAGAGGTAGTAACTTCACAGATATGAGCCTTTCATTACAAAAGATGCCTCTGGGAGGGGGTGTGGGGGTGAGGGAGGGGGAGAATGTGATACAGGGGCTGAAGGGCCGAGGATAATTCTTTATATATTTTTTTTACAATTAAATTACAAAAGAATGCTGTCCTTTCTAGCAGCAATTTAATTATCTTCCACCAGCGCAGTTAAAAGAAGCAGCCTTATTAAAAAGCAATTTCTGTGACATCCTCGTCAAAGGGCTCTCACCAACCCCGTCGAACGAATGGAGAGAACGGGGGGGGGGGGGTGGAGTGAGGGAGGAAGGGAGAGAGAAACTAAACGCTGATGAACTCAGCTGAAGCCATTAAACAGTAGCTTTAGGCTAAAGAGAGACAGAGGGCCGTTTTGATGTTTTAACCATCGCAGATGAGAGGGAGGAGAAGAATACCGGAACAGAGAGACACACATAGGGTCACAGTCTTAGGATGTACTCACACACACACACACACACACACACACACACACACACACACACACACACACACACACACACACACACACTGACAATAACTAAAGATGTTGCTGTTCTCTTGACTCCTATGCCCGTGCACACTAACAAAGGCTCGTGCTCGAATGAAAAAGATTCACACTCATTGTCTCTCTCCCCCGTCCTCACCTTGCTCCAGTTGGCCCGCTTCAGCTGCACCTCAGGCTTGTACTCCTTCTTGGGCGACAGGCCGAAGGGCAGAGGGGGTGGCACAGGGGCTCCCCAGCCCCCCATGCCAGGAGGGGGAGGGGGCATGCCCATGCCAGGTGCAGGAGGGGGTGGAGGGGGCATTCCAGGACCACCAGGGAGGGGAGGAGGGGGAGGGGGGCCGGGCATCCCTGGTAGGGGTGGTGGCGGAGGGGGGCCGGGCATCCCTGGTAGGGGTGGTGGCGGAGGGGGGCCGGGCATCCCTGGTAGGGGGGGTGGCGGAGGGGGGCCGGGCATCCCTGGTAGGGGTGGTGGCGGAGGGGGGCCGGGCATCCCTGGTAGGGGTGGTGGCGGAGGTGGGGAAGGGAGGAATGCTTGGCCGGGTAGGGGTGGAGGAGGGGGCACGGGCATCCTAACTTGCCCTGGGAGAGGGGGGGCAGTGGGAGGAGCAGGGCCAACTGGGACATGGACCGTGACAACTCTGGTCTTGGCCTCCTCCAGATCCTTATTGAGCGTCTCTATCTGGAGAGAGAGAGAGAGAGCGGGACAGATAGAGAGAAACATTTTAGTTAGAGGAGATTTTACTTTACTGTATGAAAGCACCATACTACTAAACCATGAGAGAAGACATTTTCTGTCTTTCTAAATTAGTGTGTGTGTGTGTGTGTGTGTGTGTGTGTGTGTGTTTGAGTGTCTGCCAACATGTTCTTGTGACTGAGGGACAGAGAACTGCTCCTCACTGAACTCACTGGCTCCTTATGAGCATTCAGACAGATGAAGGGCTGGGCACAGCCTCATATGGGGGGGAGAGTGAGAGACATATGAATACTGTTGTTGCAATACCAGAATTTTTACTTCCGATACCAGGTTTAGTAGCACGATACTCGATACCGTCGCAATACTCCATACCGTCACGACACCAGAAGTCAGAGAATTGCACTTGATCCAGACAGATAAATTCAGCTACTGCTCTGTTCAAAGGCTGGGCGTCTTCTGAGTTCAATATCATTACATTTCAAAATTGTTCAAAAGGAGTACACAAATCCTACAATTAATTTCACTTTGTTTCTACCAATCTAACTAGAAAACAACAATAGTAATAATTTAATTTGTCTATTGATAAACTGGGTAAATCAAGATGTAGCCCAGGCCTAGTCACAATAGAGGTGAATGCGTATTATTCTATAGGTGAGTGCGCATGCATTGAGTTGAGCTTGTTTTAGCTGATTTCATGGGGCTACAGATGACAAACAATCCCTTCCGTTTACGACTTATTTTATGGGCAACTGCTAAGAGAACATATTTTATTGATCAACAACATTGGCATAGAAGCAGCAATAGCTTCTTTTAGAAAAAAAAAGTGTTCGCCGTCTCTAAAGTAACGACGCCATTCGTGAGGCAGAATGCGGCTGTGGTATCTGACTTTGTGGCTGTGGAATCTACTGGATAAAGGTTTTGGCGGCAATCAGCATATTTTGCTTTTACGGTTTGCATATTATCACAAAGTACTAGGGTAGTGGACTGATGTTGCTTCAGCTGTAAGCTAGCAGGGAACGTTAGCCTTCAATTAAAAGGTGGAAGCTACCGGTGTCTTGCTTTGTAAAAGTGTTCTGGCCTGTATGGACATTGTTTTGCGACAACAGTAATGAACAGTTTCAACACTTCTACATACCGTTGTTGCATTATTCCAGTGTGTTAACGTCCGCGCGGCATCAGTGGGGAGCTAAGAACGCAGGCCAGACTTTGCTCTTCGAGCTATAAAAAGGGGCTGAGCTGATGGACTTGATCCTCTCAATTTCAGTGTGCCGTGCAACACTACACGTGAAGACACTGATGGGGCGGCGTCTCAAACGGAGGGGGGAGTGAATGATCTGTTGACGAGAGGGTCTTTGATACGTGTGGTGATGGGGGGGGGACAGTTGGACGTGCGTGAGAGACCGTGAGACGATTCTGCTGGCCTCAGCCTGTTGGGGAAGGGACCTGTCCGTCCATCAGACACACACGCACGTGGACAAACACACATGCACGTACACACACGCACGCACGCAGTGATGTGTGCAGACTGGTGTGTGTGCATGTGTGTGTAGAACGTGTCAGATGAGTTGTTCAGTACATGCTTTGTGTGTCACCATGAGGCAGGGTGCACAGGGACTCGGACACCTTTCTTCCTCCCTCCCTCCCTCCATCCATCCTACTCCTCCATCCTCATCCTCTTCCCTCCATGCTCCTCTTCCCTCCATCCTCCTCCCTCCCTCCCTCCATCCTCCTCCCTCCCTCCATCCCTCCATCCAACCATCCTCCTCCCTCCCTCCCCCCCTCCCTCCTCCTCCCTCCATCCATCCTCCCTCCCTCCATCCCTCCCTCCATCCATCCTACTCCTCCTCCTCCCTCCATCCTCCTCCCTCCATCCATCCTACTCCTCCTCCTCCCTCCATCCTCCTCCCTCCATCCCTGTGTGTCAGTTGAGTAACACTTTTTGAGCTACTTGTCGCTGAAGCCCTCAGTACTTTCTCC
>NC_042959.1:36792874-36877874 GCF_901001165.1 Salmo trutta
TTTTGTGAGTGTTTTTAATGGGGCAGAGCAGCTCTAAAATCTCCAGTCTCATTGATTCGACTCCAGGTTAGTTAACTCTTGACTCCAATTAGCTTTTGGAGAGGTCATTAGCCTAGGGGTTCACATACTTTTTCCAACCTACACTGTGGATGTTTAAATTATGTATTCAATATAGACAAAAATACAATATGTGTGTTTTTAAGCACACTGTCTATTGTTGTGACTTAGATTTATGCAGAAATCCAGGTAATATCAAAGGGTTCACATACTTTTTCTTGCCACTATACATATGAAATGAGTAAAGCAGTATGTAAACATTAATGAAGTGGCTAGTGTACTATTTATTAAAGTGACCAGTGAATTCATGTCTATGTATATAGGGCAGCAGCCTCTAAGGTGCAGGGTTGAGTAACCGGGTGGTAGCTGGCTCGTGATGGCTGTTTGACAGTCTGATGGCCTTGATAGAAGCTGTTTTTCAGTCTCTCGGTCCCAGCTTTGATGCACCTGTACTGACTTCTTCTGGATGGAAGCGGGGTGAACAGGCCGTGGCCCGGGTGGTTGATGTCCTTGATGATCTTTTTGGCCTTTCTGTGACATCGGGCGCTGTAGGTGTCCTGGAGGGCAGGCAGGGTGCCCCCGGTGATGCGTTGTGCAGACTGCACCACCCTCTGGAGAGCTGCGGTTGCGGGCGGTGCAGTTGCTGTACCAGGATGCGCTCAGTTGTGCATCTGGAAAAGGTTCTTAGGGGCCAAGCTGAATTTCTTCAGCCTACTGAGGTTGAAGAAGCACTGCCTTCCACACTCTGTGTGGGTGGACCATTTCAAATTGTCAGTGATGTGTATGCCTTGAAGCTTTTCACCTTTTCCACTGCGGTCCCGTTGACATGGATAGGGGTGTGCTCTCTGCTGTTTCCTGAAGTCCATGATCAGCTCCTTCGTTTTGTTGAGGAAGAGGGTTATTTTCCTGGCACCACTCCTCTAGGGTCCTCACCTCCTCCCTGTAGGCTCTTGTCATTGTTGGTAATCAGGCCTACTACTGTTGTCATCTGCAAACTTGATTGAGTTGGAGGCGTGCGTGGCCATGCAGTCATGGGTGAACAGGGAGCACAGGAAGGGCTGAGCATGCACCCTTGTGGGGCCCCTGTGTTGAGGATCAGTGAAGTGAAGGTGTTGTTTCCTACCTTCACCACCTGGGGGCAGCCAGTCAGGAAGTCCAGGACCCAGTTGCACAGGGCGGTGTTCAGACCCAGGGCCCCAAGATGAATGATGTGCTTGGAGGGTACTATGGTGTTGAAAGCTGAACTGTAGTCGATGAACAGCATTCTTACATGGGTATTCTTCTTGTCCAGGTGGGATAGGGCAGCGTACAGTGCGATTGCATGGTCTGTGGATCTATTGGGGCGATATACAAATTGAAGTGGTTCTAGGGTGTAAGGTAGAGGTGATATGATCCTTAACTAGCCTCTCAAAGCACTTCGTGATGACAGAAGTGAGTGCTACGGGGCCATAGTCATTTAGTTCAGTAACCTTTGCTTTATTGGGTAGGATCAATGGTGGACATCTTGAAGCAAGTGGGGGACAGCGGACTGGGATAGGGAGAGATTGAATATGTCCGTAACCAAAAAGAAATGGCTACGGTGTGCAACTAATGAATACACCCCTGGCACACTAGTGGGAATGTGACGATGATGATGATGATGATGATGATGATGATGATGATTTCACTCATGACAGCCCACAATCCCTCTGTCCAATCCCACAGCTCGTTCCTCTGTGGTTCCTCATCTTGACGAATCATCGCAGCACAGCTCGGACCAATCAGACACCAGGAGCATCACCACGGAGCATTCTGACGAGGACGTCGTGGAGAAGGCCCCCTTGAAACGCACGGCCAGCGTCAAGGCAACCAAAAAACCTGCCGCTGCCAAGACCGAGGTAGGGGATCACACACAGAGTGAAGTGGGGCTTATGCATTATTTCTGACAGTGACTGCTTCTTCTGCACTGGGGAGAGTCAGAAAAGTGATGGTTTTAAGTGCACTGGCTGTGCGTGCCAGTATTGTGAGTGTAAATGTGGAAATCAAAAAGAGGGGAAAGTGCACATACTACTCTGTTTTGAGGAGTCACAGCACAACCCTCGATGAAGGATGAAGCCAATACAGTCTCGCCCCACTCTTAACAACTATTATGTTTAAGTGTGTGCAAGTCACAGGGTCACCCACAGTTTAACTGTATAATCCTCCAATAGAAATACTCTCACATATTACCATGTATGAATATCAGCTCCTCACTCTCGCCTTCTCCAGCAGCTGTGTAGAAGCTGCCCTGGACCCAGTTCTACGATCAGCTGAGTCTTTAATCGTAGTGGAGGGAAATGCTAAACTTGCCTTAGATCAGTGTGTAAGGGGAAACCGTATCCTACTCTACTCCAGCACTAACCGATTTTATTTTTAATTTTTAAATTCACCTCCACGATTTAGCAGTGGCTAATGTGGACGTACTGGAGCTCCGACGCCACATAAAATGAAGTGTCAAAAACGACAGAGTTCAGCACTCGAAGAATAGCCCTCAATTACACACGACGTTGTTCCGTGTCATTTGGAGCTATTCTTTGGGTGCTGAAATAAATGTGACGTCGCTGTCCAACAATAATCCCCAACCAAATTTACTTAGCATGAGCGATTTTGACAAAAACGATGGATATACTGGGTTGGTCTAAGAGTTGTGCAAAATCTTAAATGATTCACAGCTGTAATTGCTGCCAAAGGTGCTTCCACCAAGTACTAACTCAGGGGGTAGAGACTTATTCAGTTATATTTCAGTTGATTTGTAAAAATGTATTTGGAAGTTCTTTTTAACTTTCTTTCAATTTGAAAATGTGGAGTTGGTTGTGTAAGAATAATCTAATTGAATCCCTTTTATTTGTTTTTACATTAAACATTTTAAGGCAGCAAAATGTGGAAAGTTCAAGGGAGTGTAGACTTTCTATAGGCACTGTATATACGGCGCAATAGTACATGGTTGTGTGTAGGGAGATTTTGTGTGCGCGCCGTGGACTTATTCAGGAATGCGGTGTGTAGGTTGTTAGACGGCTCTTGTGCGAGCTGTCTACCCACTTAGGACGCTATAAGCCCTTGTCCAAGTTCTCTGACTACCTACTTTTCTCTTAATTTAAAAAAAAAATAATGTTTAAAAGCTCGGTTGTCATTTCTTTATTTTTCTAATTTTCTCTTCGGTAAACTCCTTGCCTCTCTTCCCTCCTGTCAGACGACTACTACTACTACTACTAAGACGGTGAAAAAGATGCCAAAGAAGAAGACTACCACCACAGCTATAGCCAGCAACAACGGCGAGTCACAATGATACCTGTATCTGCTGTCCCGATCTACACCCTACTGTACGCTACTACACACACAGACACAGCCAAGGACCTCTGGACAGTCACTCTTGCCAGTTAAGCGCAACTCACAGGTTTAGTTCTACTATATATGCCCAGCTTCATTTCAACTCACAGGTTTAGTTCTACTATATATGCCCAGCTTCATTTCAACTCACAGGTTTAGTTCTACTATATATGCCCAGCTTCATTTCAACTCACAGGTTTAGTTTTAATATATATATTGCCAGCTTCATGTCAACAGCACTTTTTATTTGACCTGCTGCTTACATTTTAGGTTGTATAGTCATTGACATCAGTGTATGTAAGTGCATGTTTTGTTTGAGGTAATGGCAGTGATGGCCTGTTAACTGAACTGAAAATGTCGCTTCCTTCCTCCTGTACTGTTTACAGCCTTCTCTGTTTTGAGTCTATCCAAGGCCTCACACTGGATTGACTTGACTTAATCCTCTTGGGCCCTTTGGGAGCATAGGGCATCCACCATGGCTCTTCAACTCACTCACTGTGCGAGGGCTTTTGCGTCTTGCCAGGAGATTCCTGCTGGATTATTGGAGACGCATTCTTTCTCAGGATCAGCTTACCCTGCCTGAGTCCTTATGTTATCCATAGTGAAGGGAAATGCTAAACTGGCCTTAGATCAGTGTTTTAAGGGCAGCATTCCAATCAGTATGTTATCTACTCTCTGTTGGAAGGTAGTTTGAGGCTGCCATGTAGGGGAATGCACTATAGTGGACTAGGCATGTCTGGAGGAGAGAGCAGGGAGGCCAGGGAAGAGAGGAAAGATTGAGGGGTGCAAAAGAGTTGTGGACCGGACAGACTAGCTCTGCTCAACATGTCCCTACTACAGAGATCAGTCTCACCACTGTCTATAGGGCCAGGCCCCTATCCCCTTTGGGACGTCTGTCTGTACATGGAGGTGGTATTGTCGTCTCTGAAAAGCGGAGGACATTCTGGGAGCACTTGGGTCTCGAACTGTGTTAAGCCCATGCCAAGGTTTCTCATATCATTCACTCTGCTGTTGTGGAGCAGTAGTGCCCATCGAGACTGATTTTAAACACTTGGTCAGGCGCTGGCAGAGCGACGACTAGATCGGTGTGTTCCCCCTCTCCGTTCCGCTACCTCTGAACAACTCCACCCATCCTCACTCTGTGCAGAACAGCAAGTCCAGCAGAAAGACGCACAGATTCAGGCGTCATTACCTTTTTTGTGAGTGTTGTCTGTGCATTGGTGTGTGTTTTTGGAACATGACCACACCTGTTTTTTTCCCCTTCCTCTCTGTTGACCCAACTGCATAGAGCCAGAATGCCATTTAGCATTCTATGACCACTTATAATCAAAAACATTTATTTGATTCATTTAAAACTCAATACAACCACACGTTGATAATGCGTTTAAAATCATTGAGGATGACAAAGTTAACGGTCCTATTAAATGACTCAAATGTACAGACAGTACATAGTAGGCCTATGCTACACAGTAGACCTGGGCATACTTGGGTTAAAGATAAATGTTTCTTTTTTTTTTACTTGTATAGTGCTTTTCAAAGCATCTCAAAGTGCATAACAAGTGAAACATTGAAATGATGGAGATTGAAAATCTGCCGTTTTTTGGGATGAAGTTGAGGCAATTTGGGCTGGAAAGTCATTGTAGGTTCAGAGGAGAGAGGGCATCGACGGGAAAGCCAAGGAGAAACGAAGACGGTCTGAAAAAAATAATAAAAACGGGCCCAGAGCTCTACAACAGCGCACCACCTGCTTTTCTGAATGGTCACTCACTCTATTGGAGTAAGGAATGTAGCGCCCGCTTGGGTGAGGCTACTGCTGCTGAAAAGCCACTACATCTTGGCAGTGGTTAAGAGCATTCCCTCAACAGTCCCTGAATTTCCTCAGCTACCTCTGGCTACAGAATGCAGTCCTTGCTGTAATACTTCCAAACGGATTAAACAAAAAGCCGGATTATTTTCAATCCAGACAAACCGCTAGCTCTCAAGCCAAAAGATAGACTTTTCATCACAATCCTGCAACTCTGAGAGTCAAGACCACAGGATATAGAGCAGTCAACACCCACAAAATAAATACAAATATTCAGAGCTCTTTGCTTAGGCTACATTATGATGCCATGGCAACCACAGAACCAATAAGCATAATCATCATAATATTATAACCATCAATAACATCAATGTCTTACACTGCAGCGCTTAGCTTAGCTATACTCTCCTGTGTCTTACTTACAAACGTTTTAATTGAATTGTGTTAGACTTGTGCTTTTGGGTTATTTTTTGTTTACTCTAAATTGGCAGACACACAGGACGTGGGAACGTTAGCGTTGTCAGGGTGGTGTTGTACCCTATTAGGAAGACCTTCAGGCTGTCTGGCTCTTACCTGGGTGAGCACCCCAGTCTGACTAGTGAAATATCTGAGGGATCAACTACTATCGTAGTCCTGAATTGTCACACTAGGTGTTGTCAACTATTGTAGACTATATGACTTAAGTCACACACTACTTATATCCAAATAGGTTAGTTATCCATGACTGATATCTCTATTTCTGGGCCCGTATCCACAAAGTGTCTCCGAGTAGGAGTGCTGATCTAGGATCAGGACTCTACCTGTCCGTATAATCATATCAAGGAATCAAATCTGAAGGGCCTAGATCAGCACTCCCACACTGAGACGCTTTAAGGACACGGGGCCCAGACGTCTGTTAATCCAGGGTCTCGATCATATCATAGTTTCTCTGAACCATAAGGAGAGCAGCTAAATTAGCATATCCTCGTCATCTGTCCTCTGACAGTAGCCACCTCAAACATGGTGGAAACTGGCTTACCCCTGTTAGATAGATGTAAGGATACTGTGGATAAATGATCTTCCAGTAGTGTCTAAAGCTGTTAAAATGATGTGCCCTGCTAGTGTTTTACTTTAAAAAAAATATATATATATATATATATGCACACACACACACACACACACCCATAGAATTTTTTTTTTTTTTTTTTTTTTGGACAAGTCTTCTTTAGGGCATCTAATCAATGCCCTTGATTAGTCCTTGTCTGAAGTCTAACCCTAACCATGTCCCTACCCTCAGACACCTCTTGTCAATCTCCCCTGGATACTGTGGTTGAGTGCAAAGGATTGCATGGGATTAGCTAAAAAACAATGTGATAAGAGCACCATCTAGCTTCCTTGTAGGTTAGGTTGAGTTTCTACCATGTTGTGCTTTGTCTTAGACCCATCTGATCCTCTCATATCTAGGAGTGTGTGGGGTTAATTGGAACATAACGAGTTGCTTTTTGGACTGGGCGTGCTTCATGGGTTCCTTTTTGCTTTGGGTAGGTTTTATTTGGAGTTCCCTTTAATGAGTCTAAATTGAAAGCATGAGACTACTGCACTTGTGTGTTGCTGCTGTCTGCAGTGTGACACTAATTTGAACCAGTAGTGGGGGACATACTCCAACTGTTTTAGAGATACTGAAGTGTTTGAAGTTACTTACATGTGTATATACTATGTAAAAGTAATTTTCTGATTGTATAAAATAGCTTGCTTGCCTTACACTTCATGAATACATAGATTTTTCTTTTTTGCTTTTTAAGACTTGATTTTGTATTTTTCTTTTGGGGTTTTAAAATTAAATCATATTGGATTTCCTTAAGAGGAGGCACCTCAACCCCTCTGTAAAATCTTGTGCTGTGAAGAGTGCTACTTGTGTTTTTTTTTTTTAATCTCTTCTCGATTTTTCTGTCTCAAGAAGAGGCATTTTAATTTGTCAGTGAACGACCAATAACAGTTTATTTCCTTGTCCCAGTCCTGTAGGAATTTGCTCAGAATGGTAATTTCTCAGTCTGGTATTCCAAAAATGTTGTGTTTTGGTAATGTCCAAACTGAATTCATGTAGCCCCAAGCTGTCTTTTACACTGTCTGCTCCGCCCTTTCTATCAGGCTGGCTGCATATTCCACGAAGGCAATTCGATTGTGTACTTTTTTCAATTCTGTTTTAATTTGCTGCAGTTTGCACTGAAGAAAAGATGGCACACCCTATTGAACGCTTTCTAGTTGTCATGACAACATTACTTGACATTTTTAATGTTAATTTCATTTTTTGATATTTATTTTTATGTGGAATCAGTATTATTGTGTACAGGAAGTCTCATTGTGAGAATATTCTGGATATTAATATTGTTTGTGCCAACTATCAATACTCCACTGTAATTAAGGATGACAGTCATGTACCAATAACTGCTACTAATAAAGAAAACATATTACACTCCTTATCTATCTTGTGTTTTCTATTATTTTACCTTATTGCCAATAATTCCAAAAAAGGGATTCTATTTAAAAAGGTATTTATATGTAACATTTTGGGTAACTTCCAAATTTAGAAATGAGTTATAGATCAAATCAAATTTATTTATATAGCCCTTCTTACATCAGCTGATATCTCAAAGTGCTGTACAGGAACCCAGCCTAAAACCCCAAACAGCAAGCAATGCAGGTGTAGATCTGTCATTCTCATTGAAAGCAAGTCTATGAAGTGGTAGATCTGTCCTATGGGTGCTTTTTCTATGCTTCCCATTAAGTTTTGTTCTTACATCTTTTACTTTCAGTTTTGTACACCAGCTAAAAATATATTTTTGGTTATAATTCGCAGCGGTTTAGATGGTACAATGATTCTTTACAATGTCACAAACTGAAATTAGGTTAACTATTTTAGCAACCAGGAAATGGAGATGTCTGCATATTGCAGCTTGTTTAATGTTACTTTCATCCCTCTTTAAAGATCACCTTTAAATCTTGGAATGCATGAGGTAAACTGCGCTCACGAATCTGTGTTATGTTTCTTCTGGTGCTCATTAATAACAAATGCAGAGACCATTACTGAAGCCCAAACGAGAGTTGTCTTTGGGGTGTGGTTTAATGTGGGTGTTTCTTGGGTGCATCTTTGCCATTCAATCACCAACAAACAAGGACAGTAGTGAGTAACTTAGTGACAGTGAGAAACTAAGCTAGTTTTGCTATGGAGAGAAGGTTTGAAGCGCAGGACGCCTCCCCTCCTGACTGACTAGCCATCTCAAGATCTGCTAATTCCATTCTAATATAGTACCAGTCAAAGTTTGGACACACCTACTCATTCAAGAGTTTTTACATTGTAAAATAATAGTGAAGAGAGAAATTATAAATAACACATGGAATCATGTAGTAACCAACAAAGTGTTTAAAAAGAATCCAAATATATTTTAGATTCTTTGAAGTAGCCACCCTTTGCCTTGACAGCTTTGCACACTCTTGGCATTCTCTCAACCAGCTTCACCTGGAATGATTTTCCAACAGTCTTGAGGGAGTTCCCACTTATGCTGAGCACTTGTTGGTTACTTTTCCTTCACTCTGCGGTCCAACTCCTCTCAAACCATCTCAATTGGGTTGAGGTTGGGTGGTTGTAGAGGCCAGGTCATCTGATGCAGCACTCCATCTAACTCCTTCTTGGTCAAATATCCCTTATACAGCCTGGAGGTGTGTTGGATGAATATCCTATTGAAAAACAAATGATAGTCCCTTCTAAGCTCAACCAGATGGGATGTCATATCGCTGCTGGATGCTGTGGTAGCCATGCTGGTTAAGTGTGCCTTAAATTCGAAATAAATCACTGACAGTGTCACCAGCAAAGCACCATCACACCTCTTCCTCCATACTTCACAGTGTGAACCACACATGCAGAGATCATCCGTTCCCCTGCATCTCACAAGGACACTGTGGTTGGACTCCTCAGACCAAAGGACAGATTTCCACCGGTCTAATGACCATTGCTCATGTTTCTTGGCCCAAGCAAGTCTTTTCTTATTGGTGTCCTTTTAGTAGTGGTTTCTTTACCGTAATTTGACCATGAAAGCCTGATCCAAGCAGTCTCTGAATAGTTGTCTGTTACTTGAACACTGTGAGCATTTATTTGTCAGTGAACGCTAATGATGTAATCATCTGCAGCGGAGGTAACTCTGGGTCTTGCTTTCCTGTGGCATTTGTCATGAGTGACAGTTAGATCATAGCGCTTGATGGTTTTTGCGACTACACTTTAAAGTACTTCAAATTTTCCAGATTGACTGACCTTCATTAAAGTAATGATGGACTGTGGTTTCTCTCTGCTTATTTGAACTGTTCTTGCCATAATATGGACTTGGTCTTTTACCAAATAGGGCTATCTTCTGTATACCACCCCTACCTTGTCACAACACAACTGATTGGATCAAACGCATTAAGAAGGAAAGAAATTGCACAAATTAACTTTTAACAAGGCACACCTGTTAATTGGTTGAGAGAATGCCGAGAGTGTGCAAAGCTGTCATGAAGGCAAAGGGTGGCTACTTTGAAGAATCTAAAATATATGTTTAACACTTTTTTGTTTACTACATGATTCCATGTGTTATTTCATAGTTTTGATGTCTTCACTATTATTCTACAATGTAGAAAATAGTCAAATAAAGAAAAACCCTTGAATGAGTAGGTGTGTCCCAACTTTTGACTGGTTGTCTATATGCGCAACATGTAAAGTGTTGCGTTCATGAGCTGAAATAGATACCAAAAAATGTAATGCACACAAAAAGCTTATTTCTCTCAAATTTTGTGTACACATTTATTTACAACCCTGTTAGTGAGTATTTCTCCTTTGCCAAGATAATTCATCCACCTGACAGATGTGGCATATCAAGAAGCTGATTAAACAGCATGATCATTACACAGGTGCACCTTGTGCTGGGGACAATAGCTGATGTTCTGAAAGAGCTGCAAAATCTGGACCCCTACAAATCAGCCGGGCTAGACAATCTGGACCCTCTCATTCTAAAATGATCTGCCGAAATTGTTGCAACCCCTATTACTAGCCTGTTCAACCTCTCTTTCGTATCATCTGAGATTCCCAAAGATTGGAAAGCAGCCGCGGTCATCCCCCTCTTCAAAGAGGGAGACACTAGACCCAAACTGCTACAGACCTATATCTATCCTACCCTGCCTTCATAAGGTCTTCGAAAGCCAAGTTAAACAGATTACCGACCATTTCAAATCCCACCGTACCTTCTCCGCTATGCAATCTGGTTTCAGAGCTGGTCATGGATGCATCTCAGCCACGCTCAAGGTCCTAAACAATATCATAACCGCCATCGATAAGAGACAATACTGTGCAGCCGTATTCATCGACCTGGCCAAGTCTTTCGACTCCATCAATCACCACATTCTTATCGGCAGACTCAACAGCCGTGGTTTCACAAATGATTCCTCACCTGGTTCACCAACTACTTCTCTGATAGAGTTCAGTGTGTCAAATTGGAGGGCCCGTTGTCCAGACCTCTGGCAGTCTCTATGGGGGTGCCACAGGGTTCAATTCTTGGGCCAACTCTTTTCTCTGTATACATCAATGATGTCGCTCTTGCTGCTGGTGATTCTCTGATCCACCTCTACGCAGACGACACCATTCTGTATACTTCTGGCCCTTCGTTGGACAGTGTTAACTTACCTCCAGACAAGCTTCAATGCCATACAACTCTCCTTCTGTGGCCTCCACAACTGCTCTTAAATGCAAGTAAAACTAAATGCATGCTCTTCAACCGATCGCTGCCTGCACCTGCTCGCCCGTCCAGCATCACTACTCTGGACGGTTCTGACTTAGAATATGTGGACAACTACAAATACCTAGGTGTTTGGTTAGACTGTAAACTCTCCTTCCAGACTCACATTAAACATCTCCAATCCAAAATGAAATCTAGAATCGGCTTCCTATTTCACAACAAAGCATCCTTCACTCATGCTGCCAAACATACCCTCTTAAAACTGACCATCCTACCGATCCTCGACTTCGGCGATGTCATTTACAAATAGTCTCCAGCACTCTACTCAACAAATTGGATGCAGTCTATCATAGTGCCATCCGTTTTGTCACCAAAGCCCCATATACTACCCACCACTGCGACCTGTATGCTCTCGTTGGCTGGCCTTCGCTTCATACTCGTCGCCAAACCCACTGGCTTCAGGTCATCTACAAGTCTTTGCTAGGTAAAGCCCCACCTTATCTCAGCTCACTGGTCACCATAGCAGCACCCACCCGTAGCACACGTTCCAGCAAGTATATCTCACTGGTCACCCCCAAAGCCAATTCCTCCTTTGGCCACCTTTCCTTCCAGTTCTCTGCTGCCAATGACTGGATTGAACTGTAAAAATCACTGAAGCTGGAGACACATATCTCCCTCACTAGCTTTAAGCAACAGCTATCAGAGCAGCTCACAGATCACTGCACCTGTACATAGTCCATCTGTAAGTAGCCCATCCAACTACCTCATCCCCATACTGTATTTATCTTGCTCCTTTGCAACCCAGTATCTCTACTTGCACATTCATCTTCTGCACAGCTACCATTCCATAGTTTAATTGCTATACTGTAATTACTTCACCACCATGGCCTATTTATTGCCTTAACTCCCTTATCTTACCTCATTTGCACACAATGTATATAGACTTTTTTCCTACTGTATTTTTGACTGTATGTTTGTTTAACCCTAGCTTTTTCACCGGTTAGCTGATCTCAGCCTAATTCGCTAGTCTTAGATATGTTGCATTACTTCTTCCAGTCTTTGCCTGCCCTTGAACTGTCTAGCTATTTAGAAAAGTTGATTCTTGTTGGCTTGCCTATATGTCCTTTCAACTTGCCATAGACCAGCTGGGGAGACAACCCTACCAAATACAGCAGCCTTTGGTGATATTTGCACCTGCTTGGTGGAATCTCCAGGTTTGCGTAATATCAAATCAAAAAGAAGCACGGTGGCTAGGAAAAACTCCCTAGAAAGGCCAAAACCTAGGAAGAAACCTAGAGAGGAACCAGGCTATGAGGGGTGGCCAGTCCTCTTCTGGCTGTGCCGGGTGGAGATTATAACAGCACATGGCATAGATGTTCAAATGTTCATAAATGACCAGCATGGTCAAATAATAATAATCATAGAGTTGTCGAGGGTGCAACAAGTCAGTAACACAAGAGTAAGTGTCAGTTGGCTTTTTCATAGCCGATCTTTGAGAGTATCTCTACCGCTCCTGTTGTCTCTAGAGAGTTGAAAACAGCAGGTCTGGGACAGGTAGCATGTCCGGTGAATAGGTCAGTAATATACAAATGCATAAGAATATTATAGTCGTTATTTGGACAGATTCAGCGTACTAGTTCGTACTACGAGCTATCAAGTTAGCTTTATCAATACGCATAGCTAGTTAGATACAAATAAGTGTTAGCAATTTACCGGTGGTAAAGTGCTTCGAACACAGATACAGTATCTCACAAAAGTGAGTACACCCCACACATTTTTGTAAATATTCATGTCTAAACCCCCTGAGTACACTTAGGGGTGTACTCACTTTTGTTGCCAGCGGTTTAGACATTAATGGCTGTGTATTGAGTTATTTTGAGGGGACAGCAAATTTACACTGTTATACAAGCTGTACACTCACTACTTTACATTGTAGCAAAGTGTCATTTCTTCAGTGTTGTCACATGAAAAGATATACTCAAATATTTACAAAAATGTGAGGAGTGTACTCACTTTTGTGAGATACTGTAAATTAATCGTGTAACTGGAGCTCACTGCTTTCCATCATCATTGCGTTGTAATAGCCTGAAACCATGAAGTTCATCTAACAAAATGATACACAACAACTTTTCGGCATCTTAAAAGCAGGGTTAACTAGCTAGTTGAAGAAAGTCTGTTGGAATCATCTCGTTGGCTGATAATTGTGACATACATTCCATGCGACAGTCTCTGTTCATGGTAACATTTTTACGTTTAGACTAAGTGTTTTTAGGTATGATGTAGTTTGTTGATTTAAGACATTGTGGAAGTATGGTAAAAATGACCAACCAAAATGTTTATTATAATTTAAAAAAATACTGCAGTCGTTGTCGGGTTATGAGTAAAGTAGGCAATTTAACATAGTAGTAACGGGAGTACCCTTTGGCCGTACCCTCCTCGGGGTACGTTAAGCCATGCCTCGCCGTGTGTATCTATTGGAAACAACAGGCTGTGGTCTGTGGTTAATCAAAATCTTTGGTATCATAGTTAGCTAACTGGCTAGCTAGCTACTCACCACACACCGGATACAGCAATCATGTCGTACGTTTGTTGTATGTAATCCATTCCTTGCCATCTTGCGCAATATTGGGGACAGACTGCAATTTACTGTCTTTAGGCAATTGGACATCATTAGCAAATGTGGGCATGTAAATAATCCACACCCAACCCATCCATACCCAAATCTTGTTTTGGACAAGACTGAATTTATTGAACAAATTATCGTATTTACACTTTGTAGTAATGTTGACATTTATGTTTCAGACTTATATCGATGCTACATAGGGCGTTTATAACCAGAGACGTTGTTTCTAGGAAGCAGATCCATTTTTAAAATAATCTTCAGTTTTCAACCTTAATAAATGAATATGCAGCATGTATGAACATTTGAGTTATCCAATAGGTCGTGGAAAGTATTTAGTTAATTTTTAATTTACATTTTATTAGGATCCCCATTAGCAGCAGCTACTCTTCCTGGGGTCCACGCAAAACATGAAACATGACATAATAGAGAACATTAATAGACAAGAACAGCTCAAGAACAGAACTACATACATTTAAAAATGGCACACATAGCTACATATCAATACATCCAGTGCATTCGAAAATAATTCAGACCACTTCCCTTTTTCAACATTTTGTTACGTTACAGCCTTATTCTAATATTGATTAAATCATTTTTTCCCCTCATCAATCTACACACAATACCCCATAATGACAAAGCAAAAACAGGTTTTTAGAAAAGTTTGCACATTTATTACAGATATCAGAAATACCTTAATTACATAAGTATTCAGACCCTTTGCTATGAGACTCGGAATTGAGCTCAGGCGCATCCTATTTCCATTGATCATCCTTGAGATGTTTCTACAACTTGATTGGAGTCGATTTTGAAAGGCACACACCTGTCTATATAAGGTCCCACAGTTGACAGTGCATGTCAGAGCAAAAACCAAGCCATGAGGTCGAAGTAATTGTCCGTTGAGTTCCGAGACAGGATTGTGTTGCGGCACAGATCTGGGGAAGGGTACCAAAACATTTTTGCAGCATTGAAGTTCCCCAAGAACACAGTGGCCTCCATCATTCTTAAATGGAAGAAGTTTGGAACCACCAAGACTCCTCCTAGAGCTGGCCGCCTGACCAAACTGAGCAATCGGGGGAGAAGGGCCTTTGTCAGGGACGTGACCAAGAACCCGATGGTTACTCTGATAGAGCTCCAGAGTTTCTCTGAGGAGATGGGAGAACCTTCCAGAAGGACAAACATCTTTGCAGGACTCCACCAATCAGGCCTTTATGGTAGAGTGGCCAGACGGAAGCCACATGACAGCCCGCTTGGAGTTTGGCAAAAGTCACCTAAAGGACTCTTAGACCATGAGAAACAAGATTCTCTGGTCTGATGAAACTAAGATTGAACTCTTTGGCCTGAATGTCAAGCGTTATATCTGGAGAAAACCTGGCACTATCCCTATGGTGAAACATGGTGGTGGCACCTTCATGCTGTGGGAATGTTTTTTCAGCGGCAGGGACTGGGAGACTAGTCAGAATCGAGGGAAAGATGAACGGAGCAAAGTACATTGAGATCCTTGATGAAAACCTGCTCCAGGGTGCTCAGGACCTCAGACTCTGGACAACGACCCTAAGCACACAGCCAAGACAACGCAGGAGTGGCTTCGGGACAAGTCCCTGATTGTCCTTGAGTGGCCCAGCCAGAGCCCGGACTTGAACCTGATCGAACATCTGTGGAGAGACCTGATAGTAGCTGTGCAGCAACGCTCCCCATCCAACCTGATAGAGCTTGAGAGAATCTGTAGAGAAGAATGGGAAAAACACCCCAAATACAGGTGTGCCAAGCTTGTAGCGTCATACCCAAGAAGACACTAATCGGTGCCAAAGGTGCCTCAACAAGTATTGAGTAAAGGGTCTGAATACTTATGTAAATGTAATATAAAACAGTTTTTGCTTTGTAATTATGGGGTACTGTGTGTAGATTCATGAGGGAAATATACAATTTAATCCATTTTAGTATAAGGCTGTAACGTAACAAAATGTGGAAATTGTCAAGGGATCTGGATATTTTCCAAATGCACTGTAAGCCTACTTAGCGTTATTGATGATATATGAGGGGTCACATGTCATTAGCTCTGTTAACCCTCATTCTACCAACATACAGTACCAGTCAAAAGTTTGGACACACCTACTTATTCAAGGGTTTTTCTTTATTTGACTATTTTCTACATTGTAGAACAATAATGAAGACATCACAACTATGAAATAACACTTATGGAAGCATGTAGTAACCAAAAAAGTGTTAGAAGAATCTAAAATATATTTTGATTTGTTTAAGTAGCCACCCTTTGCCTTCAAGACAGGTTTGCACACTCTTGGCATTCTCTCAACCAGCTTCATGAGGTAGTCACCTGGAATGCATTTCAATTAACATGTGTGCCTTCTTAAAAGTGAATTTGTGCAATTTCTTTACTTTTTAATGCGTTTGAGCCAATCAGTTGTATTGTGACAAGGTAGGGGGGTATACAGAAGATAGCCTCATTTGGTAAAGGACCAAGTCCATATTATGGCAAGAACAGCTCAAATAAGCAAAGAGAAATGATAGTTTATCATTACTTTAAGACATAAAGGTCAGTCAATACATACATGGATTACCCACTGGGGTAATTTTGATCCGAAAAAGCAACTATAATAGTAAAATATCAACCTAGTTCTTATCAAAACATCATTCGACATTTATACAATGTTATCAAAAAATATATATATATTGTTATTTTTGCTAACTTTCAATGAATTTGCATATTCTCTGCACAACTCAATAAATAATAAGTTTGTCATGTGGTAAAAATGACTGCCGTTTAAAGGGGTGGTACACACAAATTTGAAATATACTTGCCCATAAATATGGCTTAGTTTTCTTAACCCACAGCCACCATTAGCATCGCTGCTAGTGAAACAATGGGGAGTGGTAGGGCCTATGGCAAGATAGTTAAAAAAGAATGGCCAAATCCTCAGTCAATTCAAACCAAATGTTATATCAACCCAAATATCATAACAATTTGCACATATAGAATATTGGAAGAAATTATAGGAATTCTGGTATTTATATAACATTTCCTCTAGAATATTTTTTTCTGAAGAATAAACATCAATAACACACTATGTGTACATTTAGAGGGTAGCTGGTTTCTGTATTACAGTTTTACCAAGTATTCATACCACTGACAGACTTATGAGCCTTTTTGACTGCAACTACGCATACATGTAAGGTAATTTAGGTTTTGTACACAGTCATACCTAGTTATAACCAGTTATAACTGTAGGCAAGTAAGTACATATGATGCTCCACCTCTGCAGGTGATCTGTCTATCTGGTCAAAATCACTCATACAGGTCCCCCACCACCCTTTGATAATATGTAGAACTTAATATTATATCTCCATAGAAACCTGGTTTCAAATAAATCATTTTAAATAATTGCCCTAATTCACACCAATACAGCTCTCTGTGTAGATTCAGAGTGTATTCGAGTTTTGTACTGCAGTTCTATCATTGGCAGACGTTTTATACCATTGGCAGATTGTACAAAAATAAGGTAATTTAGTTTTTTTACACAGTCATACAATACATGGTATAGAAAATCTTAGGCGAGTAAATCGGGAGCTATATATGTGCAGATGATCTGTCTATCTGGTCCAAATCACCGATACAGATCCTCTTCGACCCCCTGATGGTATGTATAGCTTGTATATATATATATAGCTTGTATAGCTTATTATGTCTCCAGAGAAACCTAGATTCAGGTAAAGGTCCTATCTATTAAATGACCCCAAAGGCCTTGAATTTTGTCTTTAAAAGTCTTTATTGATACAGAAACACTAAACAATGATTTGGATTAAGAAGTAGTTGGCAAAGTCATGAATATTTTAAGAATTTTATATACCACCTTTGGGCTATGATCAAAAATATAACTCTGGGGTCAAAATAAACCCCGGTCAATAGTATGTGGATTATTAAACCTACTCTTTGGAATGACTTCGATAACAACAGTGAATCTATTTCGTTTTTAAGTGTAGATCTTGCGACAATCGTTCTCATGATAGCACATTGGTAATAGTCAGTGACAATAGTCAGTGACAAATATCATTGCTAAGCTGGGCTTGGTTAAAACTCTGTATGAGAGACCAAAGGGTAGCTGTAGATGGACGAGTTCTCCAGTAGGGGTTGCTGCCCAGCCTATATTTATTAATATTTTTTGATAGTGGATATAACGTTGAAGATCTGACATTGTTTTAAAGGTACAAATTCAACATATTTTATGCAAGGTTTGTCTATGTTGAAATTTGGTTACTATGATGACCGAATTACGTGGTTGAAAACAACAGATTACGTGATTACTTTTTTCAAATCCAATGTGTTTTCCACGTAGATTCCAAGGTAAAATACATTGACAAATTACGCTTACACGATTCAACCAGTTTGTGCCCAGTGGGCTATTTGTGTGAGTGTGTATGAAAGAGGAACTACAGTTGAAGTCAGAAGTTTACATACACTTAGGTTGGAGTCATTTAAACTAGTTTTTCAACCACTCCACAAATTTCTTGTTAACAAACTATATTTTTGGCAAGTCGGTTAGGACATCTACTTTGTGCATGACACAAGTAATTTTTCCAACAATTGTTTACAGACAGATTATTTCACTTATAATTCACTGTATCACAATTCCAGTGGGTCAGAAGTTTACATACACTAAGTTGACTGTGCCTTTAAACAGCTTGGAAAATTCCAGAAAATGATGTCATGGCTTTAGAAGCTTCTGATAGGCTAATTGACATAATTTGAGTCAATTGGAGGTGTACCGGTGGATGTATTTCAAGGCCAACTTTCAAACTCAGTGCCTCTTTGCTTGACATCATGGGAAAATCAAAAGAAATCAGCCAAGACCTCAGAAAAAAAAGTCTGGTTCATCCTTGGGAGCAATTTCCAAATGCCTGAAGGTACCACGTTCCTCTGTACAAACAATAGTACGCAAGTATAAACACCATGGACCACGCAGCCGTCATATCACTCAGGAAGGAGACGTGTTCTGTCTCCTAGAGATGAACGTACTTTGGTGCGAAAAGTGCAAATCAATCCCAAAACAACAGCAAAGAACCTTGTGAAGATGCTGGAGGAAACGGGTACAAAAGTATCTATATCCACAGTAAAACGAGTCCTATATCACATAACCTGAAAGGCTGCTCAGCAAGGAAGAAGCCACTGCTCCAAAACCGCCATAAGAAAAGTCAGACTACGGTTTGCAACTGCACATGGGGAGAAAGATCATACTTTTTGGAGAAATGTCCTCTGGTCTGATGAAATAAAAAAAGAACTGTTTGGCCATAATGACCATCGTTATGTTTGGAGGAAAAAGGGGGAGGCTTGCAAGCCGAAGAACACCATCCCAACCGTGAAGCACGGGGGTGGAAGCATCATGTTGTGGGGGTGCTTCGCTGCAGGAGGGACTGGTGCACTTCACAAAGTAGATGGCATCATGAGACTGGAAAATGATGTGAATATATTGAAGCAACATCTCAAGACATCAGTCAGGAAGTTAAAGCTTGGTCGCAAATGGGTCTTCCAAATGGACAATGGACAAAGCTGAAATAAATCATTCTCTCTACTATTATTCGGACATTTCACATTCTTACAATAAAGTGGTGATCCTAACTGACCTAAGACAGGGAATTTTTACTTGGATTAAATCTCAGGATTTGTGAAAAACTGAGTTCAAATGTATTTGGCTAAAGTGCGTGTAAACTTCCGACTTCAACTGTACATATCAGCTCTACGATACAGTGGTTCTGCTCAAAATGATCTCATAGTCTAGGACCATTTGTAGTAGTGCAAACTCCATTGGTAGTCCATTATTACGAGTGCAAACTCTTATAATAACATAAAAGAGTGAATGAGCGAAAATACAGTTCTGTACTGACTGAATCACCCAAGCCTCAGTTCCGGGGCACATCACTCAGTTTGTGGAGTGAACGCTGGGTGGCGTTCTGTGCTAATGGGAGAGAAAATGGAGACGAGTTGGAAGGGAAGTGATGTAGACTCTAGGTGGCGGTATATACCCTGGCATGTGCTATCCCCCATATCCACTATGTTGGACAAAGTCCCTAACAAGTGTCTGCTCTGGAATGATGAAACGAGTCCCCTCTCACAGTCTATTCTCTGTATTACCAGGAAGTTTGGATCAAGAACAGGGTAAATGGGTACTTTGTATGTTGCACCATCTTTTGTTTCTTAGTCTAACTAACCTTTACCTAAAATATTTCTACCCCCTAAAACATTGTCCACAACCTACCAACTAAGATCTAAGCCAAGTTTTGTGTTTCTTATCATTTAAAAATACCCCACAAGCCATCACATGGCAAAGCCATGTTTAGTAGGCCATAGACTTCCTAGAACTGCACCTTTATGCCTGTTCAGTGCGGTGTGGTGGAAGTTACTGTTACCATTACACTACGGATTGGAGAGAGATGCTCAGTGACGGCTTATGCAACGTGTCAAGCTCCATACCGTGTGTGTGCGTGTGTGTTCACTAGTGTTTAAGGGTGTTGGCAATGGGCTAAGGAGATGGGTCAGATTGTCAAGACCTATTTGTCTAAAGTTCAGAGGTGTTTGCGTGTGTATATGTGCGTTGGGTGTTTGTAGTTATGCTTGTAGGGTAAGGTCAATATGCCAGGGTGTATCTGGTTGAATAGTTTTGTTTCTGGAAACTTCGAGACCTTCTGGTTGCTCTTGGCATCATGTAGTGGAGTTACGGTAGTGTAGTCTGCTCTGTCCTATCCCATCAACCACTGGGCTCTGCTGTGGAGGGCCACGCAACACCTACTGCCAACTAGCATCAGTCAGTGTGTCAGAGAGAGAGAGAGAGGGCTGTGAGAGAAAAGGGACAGAGAAAAATAGGAGTAACGAAATGTGTTTAAAGGTCCTGATTTGGCAAACAGGAGTTGTCTTTGGGGTTTGGTTTAATGGGGTTGTTTCTTGGGTGTGTCTTTGCCATTCAATCACAACAAACAAGGACAGTAGTGAGTACAGCGAGGTCAGCTGCGCTATCTTTTCTATGGAGAGAGCAAAGTTTTGAAGTTGAGGACTTCTCCCCTCCTGACTGACTCGCCATCTCAGGATGGTCAGCTAATTCAGTTCTGTGTGTAGGTAAAGCCTGTGCTGACCTTGTGTTTAGCCAAGCTCACAGCAGTTAGCTAGCATAGCTTGGTGATAGCTGAAGCTGGCTATCCAATCTATCTGATATTTCTCTGTCAAATCAGTTAAGGCAAGTTAGCAAGAGCCAGTGTCTGGAATGTGTTTCATAAGACATTCGGTCTACAACACCTTGCTTCGAAAGTAGCTTGCAAATTAGTTTCAACCTTTCACATCATGTAAATACATGTTACCGTGGAAACGATATCAACTACTGCAAGTTGAATGCCCGTGGTCTTCAGTCAGCTCAGCTGTTCTACAACGCAATATTCTATAACTGGCTAGTTTTGTCCCACCTTATGTCCGCTGTTAGATCTTTCCCCGGGAGACAAATCTCAGAACTAATATACCTACTGGTGTAGGCTACATGTGGACGTTGCACAAACAGCGCCCAGCTTGAGTGTAGATGAATCAGCAATAAATAAAAATGTATGGATGTGTTCGGGTTGCAAAGACAAAACAATTTAGCTGTAAATATCATATTGATGTGCTTATAAAGACAGTATGCCTACAGGTTTACCTAACAAATCAACATCAGCAGTGTGTAGAGTACAACTTCAGCTGTCGAACCAGAACTAGACTGGCATTTCGATTTCTATGGTTCTATTTGCCCAAATCGAAGGATTTGGCTGTCTAACGCAATGACATGCACAGCCTTCTGGGTGAAGTTTTGTCTTCAAGTCTCCAGTGGGTAAGGTTTTACAGGTTATGGACATGTGCAGCCAGGTGGCAGGAGGGGTGGAGTGCATGACACTCCATCCTGGATATGACGGAGTTTGTCTCATGGATGCAGCAGGCAGGGTACAATAACTTCAGGCAGATATGAGAGGCAGGAGGATGGCACTCTTCTCATACTGAGTAGCCTACAGAGTAATATGAGAAGAATGCCATTGCCGAACTAATGTAGATGTTCTAAACAAAGTGTTTTGATAACTTCAAGTGTAACAGCTCCATGTAGAATAAACCATACTTCACCGAATACTGTAGAAGCCGTGTTCTGCTAATATAACAATGTGAAAATATGACACTTGCCTTTCAAATTTTGTCATTCACAGTCGATGACAGATACTGTACCATTCAACCATTGATAATACCATTTGATTCAATAATAACAAAACGCGATCAAAAAGAATAGATGTGTCTTGTATAATTGTTGAGCGCAAGGTCTCTCTCCATTCAGAGCCATCAGCAACAAGCCCGTCTGTCAGTCTGGACTCCATCATATCATCTTGAAAGTCTCCCAAGGGCTGGATCCATACAGGTGTCTGTGAACACATACACACACAGTCACTGTTCTTTTACCAATGACAGTTAGAA
The DNA here is from genome assembly GCF_901001165.1 of Salmo trutta. Taxonomy (NCBI): domain Eukaryota; kingdom Metazoa; phylum Chordata; class Actinopteri; order Salmoniformes; family Salmonidae; genus Salmo; species Salmo trutta. The sequence goes on from NC_042959.1 coordinate 36,814,921, forward strand.
TAGGTGACGTCTGGCACAAAAACAGATACTATGCTGAAGTTTGAACAGGTCAGACTAAACCTACCTAATTCTGTTCTCCCCATCAACGACCGTTGGTGAGCAGGCAAGAGGTGAAGTCTTTGTCAGAGCCCCATAGCAGCGTTGATCAGCTTCTGGCCCTTCATCAAAGATACTGGTCAGTCAGTCAGATACAAACACACACACGCATACACACAGCGCACTGATTACGTTATCAATGGTGGTTATGATCAGCCTGGCTGAACCGACCTGATCGATGCGTTCACCTTTTTATTTCACTTTCACTTCAGATATGAAATGTGAAGTGAAATAGAATGGCGAACACAGTGATCAGGTTTGTTCCACCAGGCTACGTTATGCCCGGTACATTATATAGATGTCGGATCTTAATTTGACTCCTTTTGTCGCAGGAGGATTCGAAGATCTGAGGAAGTATTTTGAAACGCCGCCAGGGGCAGCTTGAAGCAGTATTTGTATACAATGCAGTACCGTACCTACATTGTAGACTACCTTATGTAGGCTATGTGCAGGCTACAGCGCTTCTCGTGTGAATTCTTATGTGAATTACAATAAAATGACAGATTTCTAGATGGTAGATGTATTTTTCGAAAATCTGTGAATTGTTTTATTTTATGTTGAAGGCAAGCAATAGGCAGAATACATTATTTTGGTTGCCTCAGTGCCTGTGTGGTCTTACGCTTACAGCCACTGACCCCAGAGCACATATGCCAGAGACGACATGGGTTGAATCCGGACCACTGCCCATTGACTCATGGATGAATGTCTATTAATTCCTTGTGGTTACAAGGTTAAGACAGAAACAACTCAAAGGTTAACAGCTTAGGCATTCATTCCGAGTGCTTAAGGTTAGGGATATGGTTTGGGGAAGGCTTAAAAAAAAAAGGGTTAGGGTTAGTATAGTATTCTTAGTGCTCGCGGTGGTCTAAGCAGTGCGCTTCGGCTCCGAACCTCATGAGTGCTGGGTGATCTAGTGACCAGCCTGAACCTACATTAGGCCCAATGGTTAATTGCATTTATTTAAACGCTTTCAAGAAGTGAAACGAATAGCCTGATCATTTACATATCAAAGAAGTGTCTTAGCTCAACGAAATCGTCTTTGGATAGGCTCAAATGCATAAACATCTTGACAGCTTTATGAAGTAAAATATTAAAGTCACACAATACACGCTTTCAATTGAGACTAAAGACCATAACTATATTGACAAATTATACGTAGCTTTAACTATAAAACCTTTGGCGAGCATCCACACTGGAGGAAAGTTGATCCTTCTACTGTAGGCCTACGTCTGTCAATCTGATGGGCCAAATAACAAAGGCGAAGCCTGTTGCAAACATCGATGGCACTTGATTATCTCTAGCTGGTCTTGTTAAACCATCAATACATGCTAAATTCACCTGCACAGCTGATCTCGATAGCAACCATTATTGGTCACCTCATTACCGTTCCCTAAAATATGATATTGGTGTTACCTTAACTTTAGTCCTGCTTGCAACCAAAGTCTTTCAAGATATGTTCACCGTCTGGTTAGTATCGTAGTTGGAACAATCAAATCAAAGTTTATTTGTCACGTGCGCCGAATACAACAGGTGTAGACCTTACAGTGAAATGCTTACTTACAGGCTCTAACCAACAGTGCAGTGTTTTGTAAAAAAAAATAGGTATTAGGTAAACAATAGATAAGAAAAGAAAAAAAACAACTGTAAAAAATAACAGAAGCGAGGCTATATACAGGCGGTACAGAGTCAATGTGCGTAGGCACCGGTTAGTTGGGCTATTTGAGGTGATATGTACATGTAGGATTAGTTAAAGATAGATGCATAGATGATAAACAGAGAGTAGCAGCAGCGTAAAAGAGGGGTTGGGGGGGGATTGTCCATTTTGAACAGACTAAGGGTGATTTATCTATTTGACAATCATTTCGTGCAATGCAAATAAAGTATACTGTGGTATCTTACCTGACAATTTATTTGAATGGAAACTAATGTTAGCGTAGCCTATTGTTATTATTTTATTCATTTCCTATTTATGCTATCTAAAAGTGTCTGGTATGGTCATTTCCTATCAAGATCAGGGGTATAATATCCCTGGACTGTCAACATGAGAAAAATGTGTAATTAATCTAGTCAATCGGGGGGATTGAGTTATTTGTGCCAGCAGGGCGTGGGGTGGAATCAAACTCATGCCAACATGTTAGGCCTATTTGTTCACGCTGAATATAGTGGCCTTAACCGCTAGACGACCCCAGTCCACAATTGAACTCAATGTTGACCTTACCATACCCTTGACACTTGTATGTCATAGCCTAGTGGAAACCAATATCTATCTTGTATTATTAAACTATACTACATGACCAAAAGTATGTGGACACCTGCTTGTCAAACATCTTCTTCCAAAATCATGGGCTTTAATATGGAGTTGGTCCCCCCTTTACTGCTATAACAGCCTCCACTCTTCTGCGAAGGCTTTCATAAGATGTTGGTAGATTTCTGTGGGGACTTGCTTCCATTCAGCCAAAAGAGCATTAGTGTGGTTAGGTATTGATGTTGGGCGATTAGGCCTGGCTAGCAGTCGGCGTTCCAATTCATCCCAAAGGTGTTCGATGGGGTTGAGGTTAGGGCTCTGTGCAGGCCAGTCAAGTTCTTCCACACCGATCTCGACAAACCATTTCTGTTTGGTCCTCGCTTTGTGCATGGGGGCAAAAGGGCCTTACCCAAACTGTTGCCACAAAGTTGGAAACACAGAATCGTCTAGAATGTCATTGTATCCTGTAGTGTTAAGATTTCCCTTCACTGGGACTAAGGGGCCTAGCCCGAACCATGAAAAACAGCCCCAGACCATTATTCCTCCTCCACTAAACTTTACAGTTTGCACTATGCATTGGGGCAGGTAGCGCTCTCCAGGCATCCGCCAAAACCAGATTCGTCCGTCGGACTGCCAGGTGGCGAAGCGTGACTTATAACTCCAGAGAACGCATTTCCCCTGCTTCAGAGTCCAATGGTGGCGAGCTTTACACTACTTAGACCGATGCTTGGCATTGAGTATGGTGATCTTAGGCTTGTGTGCGGCTGCTCGGCCATGGAAACCCATTTCATGAAACTCCCAACGAACAGTTGGTGTTGCAACATGTGTCAGCAACGGGTGTGGCTGAAAGAGCTGAATCCACTAATTTCAAGGGGTGTCCACATATTTTTGAATATACAGTATAGTGTATATAAATCAACGGTTGTTGATTTGTATGGCTGCATTTCAGATATATTTTTGTACATTTCAATGTTGCAGTAGTAGGACCTTGAACATTATTTTGATAGCAAGCTCTGATCCCAATGACCCTACTGCCCCCGTAGGTAGAAAAAGAGAACTGCTCATTTTCAGCCACTCACGAGGCTCATTTGAATTTCCTGATGCAGCAGAGAAATTCTCTGCGACAATGAAGGGATCAAGTTAATATCCGACATCTGTATGCATCAAAAAAGTTGAAAAAAAGAAAAAAATATGTCCATTTACCTTCTGTATTTGGGGTGGCCTTCTGTATTTGGGGTGGCCTTCTGTATTTGGGGTGGCCTTCTGTATTTGGTGGCCTTCTGTATTTGGGGTGGCCTTCTGTATTTGGGGTGGCCTTCTGTATTTGGGGTGGCAGGTAGCCTAGTGGTTAGAGCGTCAGGCCAGTAACCAAAAGGTTGCTGCATCGAATCCCTGAGCTGACAAGGTAAAAATCTGTCGTTCTGCCCCTGAACAAGGCAGTTAGCCCAATGTTCCCTGGTAGGCCGTCATTGTAAATACAAATTTGTTCTTAACTGACTTGCCTAGTTAAATAAAAGTGAAATAAAAAAATGTGTACAAGTTATGAGCCTGTGAAAGCTGTTGCTGCTGACAGGTGAAGGTTGCTGGATACTTGCAAGCATGTGGCTGACTGTTCCGCTCATAGGAATGCTTACAGCAAGGGCATGTCTGCATGATGCTGATGAGGGCCCCCTTGCTGGTATTCTCCATGCTGCATGTTCAGCTGCAAACCGGACATCTCTCGAACAACTGCAGCAGACAATCTTACGAGGTGGTGTTGACTGGGAGGGCCTGTGACAGGGTGATATAATAGACAGCCAAGTGGTCAATTGCATTTTGTTCTAAAGAAAAGACCAAGATTTTTACTAATGCACTTCACAACCAAAATTACTCTACTAGTCGTATCTGCTTGGCTGGGGAATTAGTTTACTAGTTTATCAAGCTGGGTATTTTTTTTCAACAACTTTTCCCATTTGACATAACATGTATTGCCTGTTGTTGTTGTCAACCGGGCAGTAACTCGGGTCACTATCAGAGGCCTCGTGGCGCTTGGTAAAGGGGGGCCTGAATTGTCGGCGTAATTGTAATCCAAACCCAACCTTCAATTAGCTCATTGTGACACGCTCAGGTTCCAACCTCTGTTTGAGATGAGACTGACTTTATGACCAAAATGATCATATTTACACTTTGTAATCAATTTTGACACTAGAATACATGTTCCTGACTCATATCGATGCCACATTGGCCGTATACAAAGAGTTGCTTTTCAGAGGCAGCCACTCTTTAATTGTGTGCGTGTGTTCTTCACAGTACATTTCATGGAGTTATCGTGTCCACACTTTCTCTTTCTTCTCATGCACGTGAATGCAAATTATAGCTATGGATTACAGTTAAAAGCTGTTACAGCATACTGTTTTCATGTCTGATGGTTAGTTCACCGTGTTTTCTCCTAACCTTAGAGATGTTGTTTTTAGAGAGAGATTTTAAGTTTGTCCTCTGAAGTGTCTGACGCTATGCCCAAAGACACCACGCCGCTAATGTAGGCTTATGTTGGTTGTTTCCATCGCACTCGCCTTTGTACGCTCTGATTTGCTTTCCTCTCTCCTCTCATCTCTTTATCTTCTCCCCTCTCTCTCTCTCTCTCTCGCTTTCTGTCTTCCAGTGCCAACGCAGAGTGGATTGCAGGTATCCATAGCAACATGCGTGTGAGCTGCGAGTATGTGTGTGCGTGCGTGTTCTCGTGCGTGTGTGACCTCTTGTCCGAGACACAATTCTGTAATTACTAGACCTTACCTCCATGCTAGTTAACCGTCACCGTGGTAATTGGACGGGTCAAGTGAGCGAGACGATTGGCTCCCCTCCTCTCCGCCCCCGCCGTCACCCTCCCCCTCTCCCCAGTTCCTCTCTCCCTCCTCAACCCTGCGCCTATACCTCCATCTCTACCCCTTACCCCACCCCCTCTCCCCTATCCTTCTCTTACACCCTTCTTCAGCCTTATACTTTCTCTATACTTACTTATATCTTATCTCTATGAATCCCTGACGGTAAGAGAGAACACAACGTGGCCCGTCCACCCACCTGATTGGCCGGATAGGCAGCTGGCTGCCACCCAGTGGTGGAGCTTTGACCTTGACAGTCTCTAGGTGTTCTCAGCAGCATCTGGTCAGTAAGTCTTTGACCTTGACAGTCTCTAGGTGTTCTCAGTAGCATCTGGTCAGATGGATGGAGAGATAATCCTGACATAGAGACCAAGTCCTAGAATGCACTGTGTCCTTGTGCACTGTGTCCTTATCTACTGTGTCCTTACCTTCACCTAACTGTAGAGAATAGTGCAGGAGTGCAACTTTCACAGTGGGGACAATCCCCCCCCCCCACACATTCTGAAATTGCATTTTTGTCCCCCCCCTGTTTTATCATTGGAATATGTTACAAAACGAGGCAACAGTGTGCTTTAGGACCATGCGGACACCTCTGAATGGCCAGGTAGGCTATTTGGAGTGTTTATCCGACTGGATAAAAAAATTCAATAACAACAATTATGCCCCCACTTCTAATACCAAAGTTGCGCCTCTGGAATAGTGTATGTCCATTAATCTCGCTATATATTTGTCTGTCAATCCATTTCTCAATCTGTCAATTCGTCTGTTGTCTATGTCTATCTGGCTCCCTTATTACCTCATCTCTGCATCCGTCTCTCCATCTTTCCCATCCCTCCACTATCTCTCCTCCTAACTCTGTCTCAGATTCTCTCTCCCTCTATCTCTCTGCCCTACCTTCTCTCTCTGGTCTCATGAAAAGAGATCTATTTGCCCTTTAGGAAGGAGAGGAGAAACAATGCTGCAGAGAGAGGGGTGGATGGATAGAAAACCAGGGGAAAGGAAAGGGAGGTGATGGAGAGAGACCGGTATTTCAGGAAAGGACAGAGTTGAGAGAGAAAATGGAAGAACGTTTAGTAGAGAAGAGGATGGAGAGAGTGATGGAGTGCTACCGCTCATGATATGGATGGCGAGAAAAGGGGGAAAGAGTAACGAGGAAGTGGGATGGAAAGAGCAAGGGAGAGCGTGATGGAGGATGAGAGAGAAGGGAGGCATGAGAGCGGGTGGGGGAATATGGATGGGGAGATTGTGAGGAAAAGTTCTCTGAAGGAGAGGATAGATCAAGTGAATGATGGAAGAGGGGATGGAGAGATAGAGAGATAGAGGGAGAGGCAAATGGGATAGAGAGAACGAGAGAGTGTTTAGAGGAGATAAGGTCAGCTGTGGGTTTGACATCCTTACCGTCATCAGCCGCTGTGTTGACCGTCCTCACCACGTTGACTGTGGAACGCATACTAAGAGGACACTTGGCGTACTGCCATCACACACACGCGCGGGCGCACACGCACTTGTAAGCTTCCAGTTGGGCCGTGCTGTGCGGCTGCGCTGTACCCTCTCTCACCCCTTACACTGACGCTCTCCAGGGTGCTGAAGTGGCCTCCTCTGCTTTCCATATGTGATGGAGGGGGAAGCAGAGGGGGAGGGGGCGAGAACTATTTTTAACAGCTCTTCATTGTTTATTAATGAGCGGTTGTTTAGTCAGACCCGGGGTGCTGTTTAATGTATTATGACAACGTCCGTCTCCAGGGACCATTCCCATACTCCTCACCGCTGCTTTTTACATAACTGACACAGATAAACAGGGAGGGGGAGTGTGTGTGTGTGTGTGTGTGTGTGTGTGTGTGTGTGTGTGTGTGTGTGTGTGTGTGTGTGTGTGTGTGTGTGTGTGTGTGTGTGTGTGTGTGTGTGTGTGTGTGTGGGGAGGTTGGGAATGAGGGCAGACCTAGGTTTCCCCCATGTTGTGGCTAGGAGCTGAGCACTATGGGAACACGTGCAGGAGAACGGAATAGCCGGAAAAGGTTTCCGCTTGATCCTTTAACAATAATTACACAGGCTAAATCAAACTACAAACCTATACGATGTCAATAGCTGGTAGTAAAAAAAAAACTTTAGAGCGTCACATAAAGAGGGTAGATATAAGGTGTTGCAGAGAGAGGAAATCTGGAGGCTACTGTAGACTTTAACCTACTGTTCTGACTGGACACAGCCTCACAGATCTGGTCCTCACTTATTTACTGAGAATGTAGGTGGGATTCCCAAATGTATCACATTTACATTTTAGTCATTTAGCAGACGCTCTTATCCAGAGCGACTTACAGTAGTGAATGCATACATTTCATTTCATGCATTTTTTTGTACTGGCCCCCCGTGGGAATCGAACCCACAACCCTGGCGTTGCACACACCATGCTGGCATTGCAAACACCATGCTCTACCAACTGAGCCACCTTTTCCTTAAACTCTTCTCTCCTCCTCCCCATCCCTGTCTTCCTCTCTCTGTAGGTCGTGTCAGACGTTCCTCATTGCCAGCTGTGGTCTGGAGGGATTAATACTCGTAGTTAGAGTCCAGCATACCTCTCTCTCTCTCTCAAACACACACACACGCACGCACGCACGCACGCACGCACGCACACACACACACACACACACACACACACACACACACACACACACACACACACGAGGGATGCTTGCTTAAGGGTGTGTGAGTGACACAGCTGCGTTCTGACAGTTGCTTCGAAAATCTCACAGGGTACGGAGCGGAGGAGTGAAATCAAACCAATTTGTTTCCTCATTCCAGAGCAATGAACACACGTTGATCTTTACCCAGCCCCCAACACACACACACACACACACACACACACACACACACACACACACACACACAGGTGCACAGTGTTTTACCCGGACTACAGGAACCATGGGCTGCAGTGTTCATCAATAATAATGGAGAGCAAAGTTGGAGGAAGAGAGAACAAACTGAGAATGCCCCCCTCGGCTGCAGGGCCCATAGAGGCACAGCAAGCAAACACTGCTATTAACCCTGTGTGTGTGTGTGTGTGTGTGTGTGTGTGTGTGTGTTTGATTTATTTTTACTAGTTTCTACATTGTAGAATAATAGTGAAGACATCAAAACTATGAAATGACATATGGAATCACGTAGAAGCAAAAAAGTGTTGAACAAATCAAAATATATTTTATATTTGAGATTCTTCAAAGTAGCCACCCTTTGCCTTGATGACAGCTTTGCACACTCATTCTCTCAACCAATATATTTTGATTTGTTTAACACTTTTTTGTTACTAGATGATTCCATATGTGTTATTTCATAGTTTTGATGTCTTCACTATTATTCTACAATGTAGAAAATAGTAAAAATAAAGAAAAACCTTTGAATGAGTAGGTGTGTCCAAACTTTTGACTGGTACTGTACATAAGTTACTGTATGCCTGTTTTGTGTTTATATAACGGTTCCCTATGTGGGTGTGCTTTAGATTCATCTTTTATTATTTAGGTGTGTGTATGAGGGAGTGTGATTGAGTATGTGTGTCTGTCAGCGTGTAGGTGTGTGAAACCCTAGTTTATGTAACGCTAGCACATTGTCAGTCGGGGGAAGCCCTTCTCAACCCACCCCCAGCTCTACAGCAATCTATTATCACCAGAAGTGATTTTCCTTCCCCCTCATCAGCCCTTTCCCTCTTCCATGCATCCCCCTTGCCCACCTTCCACCTGTAACTAATGTAACAAGAATCTCTTGATGAGACTTCATAAATAGTCCATGACCTTAATGCCCCCCCACCCCCTCTGTTATCCAGCCTGGCGCTCCTATCCTCTTCCACTCCTCCTCATTTTCGCCTCTCCATGACCACAAACGCAAAAACATAGAGGTCTGCTGTTGAGGTGTTTCTTCTGATAGCTGTGCGTGATAGCAGGCGCCCCCAGCTGTTACTGCTGGGGGAAGCCCTTTGTGTGTGTGCATGTCTCTGTGTGTGTGTGTGTGTGTGTGTGTGTGTGTGTGTGTGTGTGTGTGTGTGTGTGTGTGTGTGTGTGTGTGTGTGTGTGTGTGTGTGTGTCCTCACTAGCACACTTCAGACGTAAGATCTGTTCATGTCTCTCTGTCTTTTCCCAGTCAATATCAGTTTTATGTTCCCTTATCTTCCTCTCTCTATGTAGTGTGATCTTTAATCCAAGGGCAAAGATAAACACTTTGGAGTCTGTTGTCTGGCTACAGCGAGGTAATGTATCTCTGTTATGGCAGAAAGCCCAATTCACCAGTACACCATGATTAGAAACACTGAACTTTAGCTGTCTATGAGTTAGAGGGTATGTCTATGGGTTAAGAATGAGCATGCATTGCTGTGAAAAGTACAGTACTCCGTCCCACCTTAAAACAAGTGCCTGTATGAAGGAACCGTTATCTAATGTGGGTTAGTGTAGAAAGCAGAAAGTGTACTGTTTTGAAACTGTGTCTGTTGTGTTGAGATTCACAATTGAAAGCATCATGTCAGGCTGTATCACCGCCTGGTACGGCAACTGCACCGCCCGCAACCGCAAGTCTCTCCAGAGGGTGGTGCGGTCTGCCCAACGCATCACCGGGGGCAAACTTCCCACCCTCCAGGACACCTACAACACCTGATATCACAGGAAGGCCAAAAAAGATCATCAAGGACAACAATCACCCGAGCCACTGCCTGTTCACCCCGCTATCATCCAGAAGGCGAGGTCAGTACAGGTGCATCAAATCTGGGACGAGAGACTGAAAAACAGCTTCTATCTCAAGGCCATCAGGCTGTTAAACAGCCATCACTAGCACATTAGAGGCTGCTGCCTATAGGCATAGACTAGAAATCACTGGCCACTTTAAGGAACAGAACACTAGTGACTTTAATAATGTTTACATATCTGGCATTACTTATCTCATATGCATATACTGTATTCTATACTATTCTACTGTATCTTAGTCACTTAATAATGTTTTCATATCTGGCATTTTTTTACATTTTACCTTTATTTAACTAGGCAAGTCAGTTAAGAACAAATTCTTATTTTCAATGACAGCCTAGGAACAGTGGGTTAACTGCCTTGTTCAGGGGCAGAACGACAGATTTGTACCTTGTCAGCTCAGGGATTTGAACATGCAACCTCACGGTTACGAGTCCAACACTCTAACCACTAAGCTACCCTGCAGCCCCATTACTCATCTCATATGTATATACTCTATTCTATACTATTCTACTGTATCTTAGTCACTTAATAATGTTTTCATATCTGGCGTTACTCATCTCATATGTATATACTGTATTCTATACTATTCTACTGTATCTTAGTCCGTTCCGCTCTGACATCGCTTGTCCATATGTATATAGTCTGAATTCATTCCTACTTTGATTTAGGGTTAGGGTTATATGGGTTATATTGGGTATATGCTGTGTAATTTGTTAGATATTACTTGTTAGATATTACTGCACTGTTGGAGCTAGAAGCACAAGCATTTCGCTACACCCGCAATAACATCTGCTAATCACGTGTATGTGACCAGTACAATTTGATTTGATTTGTTTGAGTTGCTGTAGGAGGGATGGTGATGGTATTGGCAGCAGCAGAGTGAGAGGATAGAAGCAGGGTTCTCCTGGTTACTGTTGCTCTGTGGGTGGCTCGTTACGCAGGCTCTCCTGCCCTGATGCTGTTCACTGAGGAGGGCGATACGTGGGCCTTCCTCTCTCTCTTTTTGTGTCTTTCTCTCTCTTTCTCTCTCTCCCTCTCTGTCTTCTGAGGGGGCGATGGCGCTACCTCTCTTTCTCTCTCGCTCTCTCTCTTTCTCGCTGTCTCTGTCTGAGGGGGTGATGGCACTACCTCTCTCTCTCTCTCTGTCTGAGGGGGCGATGGGGCTACCTCTTTCTCTCTCTCTCTCTCTGTCTGTCTCTGTCTGAGGGGGCGATGGGGCTACCTCTTTCTCTCCATCTCTCTTTTTCTCTCTTCCTGTCTCTCTCCTCTCTCTGACTGTTAGAGGGGGCGATGGGACTACCTCTTTTTATTTATTTCTCTCTCCCCCCTCCCTTCTCTCTCACTTTCTCTCTCTCTCTCTCTCTCTCTGATGGAGGTTTCCGGTGACTCTCCTCGGTGGTTGAGGGAAAGGCCTTTCTTCTCCGCCGCCTCCACCCACCAGGCTGCTCAGAGCTCCTGTTCTCTCTCCAAACCTCAATGCCCACTCGCTTCCTCACCCCTCCTTAACACCTTACACTGATCCCACACATAGCACAAGGAACACATACAAAGCGCTCTTGCTGTATCAATCCTCTTAGTCTTTCAGCTTTGATCTTCTCTGCTTCCCTCTGATTTTTCTTGCTGTTGCTTCTTTCCTTGTTTCTTCACTGTCTCCCTGTTCCAATGTGTTTTCCCTTTCTTTTTTCTTTTCTTCCTTAAACTTCCTGTTATTCTTTCTTTGCCACTTGTGCTCGATCTGTTGAACCAATGTATTGTTGCCTCTCATGGAATGTGCTCTGTGTGTGTGGGTGTAGGTGTGTTCCAGTACACTGTGTGTGGTAGGATTCTGTACTGTAGTGTGTGTGGGTGTAGGTGTGTTCCAGTACATTGTGTGTGGTAGGATTCTGTACTGTAGTGTGTGGGTGTAGGTGTGTTCCAGTACACTGTGTGTGGTAGGATTCTGTACTGTTGTGGGTGTAGGTGTGTTCCAGTACACTGTGTGTGGTAGGATTCTGTACTGTAGTGTGTGTGGGTGTAGGTGTGTTCCAGTACACTGTGTGTGGTAGGATTCTGTACTGTAGTGTGTGTGGGTGTAGGTGTGTTCCAGTACACTGTGTGTGGTAGGATTCTGTACTGTAGTGTGTATGGGTGTGTGTGTGTTTATCTGTGTGGTTTAGAGGTATTCACGGGTGCCATATGTTATACCTGTTCTGAAATGGACCTGGGGCTTTCCCATCCGGACCTGATATGCATAAATCATTCAAAAAAAATATAGAATCCCTTTCTGAACGGACTCGAGGACAACTAGACCTGTTCCGTATAGACTTGTTTAGTCCCAGACCCGGTCTGATCCGAGTGAGGGAAGCAGCTGAAAAGTAATTAGTTAAGATACTTTATTAACCGGAGCTGATGAAGAGTGAGAGGATGGAGAGGAAGGTGCAGCTCTAGCAGGTGGGGGAGGGGCTGTACTGTGAGTACGCGACATTAGGAGGAGGGAGGGAGAGATGATACAGCAACCAACCAAGCCGACTAGTGCTATAGTAGACTAATAGCTGCCATAGCTTGGTTATTTATCATCAAATAGGATTGCGCAGTACCAGTCTTGACTGCATCAAACTGGGAGAAGCTAGTTAAGCTAGCTAACGTTAGCTAGCTAGGCTAGTTGAGACTGCAGTGAATGCGCTTTCTCATCCTACAGTTACAAATAACAACAACTCCATTCAGAATATTAAGTAGCAGCCTACGTGTTGGCTCTTGGTTGTTGTAGCCTATCCTTCTCCTTTAACTTTGAATTAAGTGACGGAATTAAATCTTCCATTGATTAGATATCTCCTAACTTTTGCCACACACAGAGGCTCCATGACTGTAGCCTGTTGCGGTTTTGAGGACTTATGATTGGCCAACAACATCAACAAGCTAAACGCGCCACGCCCCTCTCTTGTGAAAAGAGAGAGCAGCTGCATAAATTATAAGATGTACCTCTCGCTCTCTGTCTACTGCAGCAGTCACGTTCGGATCTATACGGGCCCTTCTGGACAAGTCCGTTAAAATTACACATACCTGAGACTACTATTGGGTCTTGGGTATTCGGGTACAGGTTGATCCGTGAAGACCTCCAGTGTGCTTACGTGTGGGTCTGCGCTTGAGTGTCTGAATGCGTGCACGTGTCTGTGTGCTTGCGTGAATGTGTGTGTCCGTGCGCGCGCGCGCGTGTGTGTGTGTGTGTGTGTGTGTGTGTGTGTGTGTGTGTGTGTGTGTGTGTGTGTGTGTGTGTGTGTGTGTGTGTGTGAGTAGGGTCAGGCATTCTTATGGAAACACAGCTTATGTCAGAGAAGAGAGTCTCAGAGCAATAAGGAAGTAATCTCCTATAAGACTCCCACAGTCCCAAGCCTCTGAGGCCACTCTGTGTTCACTCATCTTCCGCATGTGCACTCTTTCACCTAGCTCCCTTCTTCTGTCACCTCCCTCCCCTCTTGCTCTCTCTCTGGGGGAGGGGGGGGGGTAGATCATATTACATCTAAATGGCAGGAGAGAGCCTGAGTCTCACTATGTACACAGTTTATGATGCTGAGAATACAATCAGAGTCTAAATAGACAGACATTACCTGCCGGAACTGGGACTAATAAAGTAATACTGCATACCAGAGACTTGGACAGGTCAAAGTGTCAATTATGACTATAAACTCTCATATGCCGGCAACACCACCGCTACGAGAGAGAGAGAGAGTGTACGCACTAACCAAGTGGTCATTTGTAGTCTGTTTGTGCAAGAACAAGGGAAGCTCTTCGGGTTCAAAGACTATAAGAGAAAGAGAATATACAGAGGAGAGATTTGGAGCCCTGTCAGTGAGGAGAGATAGAGAGGAGTGTGTGAGCTGCCCTCGGGCTAACGCCTACGACATACTCTTGACAGTAAAATAGGCGTAGAACTAGAGCAAACACCAGGAACAATGCTGCTCATGAACACTGGGATCTATTATTACAAGGCTACTGATGGGTTTCAGTAGCATAGTCTGCTTGTCTGTGAAACCACAATGAACTCTTCTGCATGTTACTTCTGCTCTTGCCAGACCAGGGTTGCAAAATTCGGGTAACTTTCCCAAAATGTACAGGTTTTCCAGAAATGCTGCTTCGAGGATTCCAGATTTCCTGCTTATTCCCTCCTAATTCTGAAAATATTCCAACTGGCATTTCTGGAAAACCTGGTAATTTGAGGGTAAATTACCAGAAATGTTGCATCCTTAGTCAACTTTTGCCAGTAGGCGCTGCAAATGTACACCCAAAAAAGGTCAGTGTAAAGTTGCTAACTGACATACAATGGGGTCTGGAATCATTGGATCCCTTGATAAAGATGAGAAAAAAATACTATAAAAATAATAATTCAAATGCTGTTGTAGGTTCTATGCTCAAAAAAGATAATACTATTTTATACTAATAAAATCTCTTTCTCTGAGCAATTGTGTTTATCAATATTGGATCCCCTGTTTTCAATACTCCAACAACCTTCCCGTGCGAGGATAATGACACAGCCTTTTTCTAAAATGTTTTATGAGATTGGATAACACATTGGGAGAGTTCTTAGACCATTCCACCATACAGAACTTTTTCCAGATCCCTGATATCCTACGTCTGTGCTTATGGAATGCCCTTTTCAAATCAAAACAAAGGTTTTCAATAGGGTTCAAGTCCAGAGTCTCCGGCCATTGCAAAATGTTGATTTTGTTGTCAATGAACACTTTCTTTGTGGATTTTGATGTGTGCTTGGGCTTATTGTCTTGCTGGAAGATCCACTTGCAGCCAAGTTTCAGCCTCCTGTCAGAAGCAACCAGGTTTTGGGCTAAAATGTCCTGGTACTTGGTAAAGTTCATGATGCCGTTGACCTTAAGGGCCCCAGGACCAGTGGAAGCAAAATAGCCCCATAACATCAAAGATCCACCACCGTATTTTATAGTAGTGATTAGGTATTTTCTGCATATGCCTTGTTCTTTCGAAGGCCAAAACCACCGCTTGTGTGTGTCCGGCCCAAGAACCTGTATTTTCGTGTCATATGACCATAGCCAAGAACCTGGTTGTCTCTGCCAGGAGGCTGAAACTTGGCCCCAAGTGAATCTTCCAACAAGACAATAATGGTCTAAGATCCCTCCCAATGTGTTATCCAATCTCATAAAACATTTGAGAAAAAGGCTGTGTCATTATCCTCGTGGTGCTGAAGTATTGAAAACAGGCGATCCAATAATCTAGATTTGTTTACTTGTTAAACAGAAATCTCTTTTTCTGAGCAATATTCCACACGCGAACATTCCAAGCCGCCTTCATATTGGGGGAGCCGTTTCTGGTGCGTTGTCAGGCATTGCCAACAGGAAGAAGATCTCGTTAAATATGGATAAAATTTGTTAAAATTACTAAATGACATTCACAGAATTTAAAAGCTAGAGTAATCTGCTTGTGAGAAAAATGTAAGATAATTTGAAAATAAGTGTTTCAACATAGTATAACCACTACAAAGCTGATCCTCTTCCATAGACTTCTGGCTAATACCATAGACTGGATCTAACGTTGTTTTACAGAGAAATAGGTCTATGTACTATGTAGCTTACAAAATGATTGCTTGCTGATTGATTGACTTTGCTTTCTAGCAAGCTGAGATCTTGTTCCTCAAGTTGGTCTAATGTTTTGAAAACAGCTTGCTAGCCGCTTGTCCAGTACATACAATTAGATATTAGATAAATATGCTATCCTAAGTAATGTTATTTCTCTGCACATTCCCTGACATTGTCCATGTCTTTTATTTGATGCCCTCCATTTATAAATCCATAATCTGATTACTCATTAATTCTCCCTTCCTCTGATGTATTCCATATTGCCCACTTCCTCACCAGACAGTAGCAAAAAAATGAATAGAAGCAGTGCTAATTTCACTCAACAACATTTTTTAAAAGGGTTTCAGCATCTACAAAGTAACAATACATAATTTTAGCAAACATTCTAAAAGGCAACAGAAAATAATGCAAGTGACTTGTCACTGAATATATTTTTTATAAACATTTCAAAACAATACATTATATTGTAGGACAGAGAAGCAGGACAGAGGTGATACGTCTGGTAAGAAGAGTGGGCAGGGGTGTGTGTCTATTTGTCAATAACAAATGGTGTGCATTGTCTAATATTAAAGAAGTCTCGAGGTATTGCTCACCTGAGGTAGAGTACTTTATGATAAGCTGTCGACCACGCTATCTACGAAGAGAGTCCTCATCTATATTATTCGTAGCCGTCTATTTACCACCACAAACCAATGATGGCACTAAGACCGCACTCAACCAGCTGTATAAGGCCATAAGCAAACAAGTAAATGCTCATCCAGAAGCGGCGCTCCTAGTGGCCGGGGACTTTAATGCAGGCAAACTTAAATCCGTTTTACCTAATTTATACCAGCATGTCACATATCCTGTTAGGGACAGACGTTCCACTAGCGGAACGCCTCACCAATATCCAATGGTAGAGCGTGGCGCGAAATACAAATACCTCAAAAATGCTATAACTTAAATTTCTCAAACATATGACTATTTTACACCATTTTAAAGACAAGACTCTCGTTAATCTAACCACATTGTCCAATTTCAAAAAGGCTTTACAGCGAAAGCCAAACATTAGATTATGTCAGGAGAGTACCCTGCCAAAAATAATCACACAGCCATTTTCAAAGAAAGCATATGTCAAAAAACCAAAACCACAGCTAAATGCAGCACTAACCTTTGGTGATCTTCATCAGATGACACTCCTAGTACATTATGTTATACAATACATGCATGTTTTGTTCAATCAAGTTCATATTTATATCAAAAAACAGCTTTTTACATTAGCATGTAATGTTCAGAACTAGCATACCCACCGCAAACTTCCGGTGAATTTACTAAATTACTCATGATAAACGTTGACAAAAAAACATAACAATTATTTTAAGAATTATAGATACAGAACTCCTTTATGCAATCGCGGTGTCAGATTTTAAAATAGCTTTTTGGCGAAAGCACATTTTGCAATATTCTGAGTACATAGCCCGGCCATCATGGCTAGCTAATTTGACACCCACCAAGTTTGGCCCTCACCAAACTCAGATTTACTATAAGAAAAATTGGATTACCATTGCTGTTCTTTGTCAGAATGCACTCCCAGGATTTCTACTTCAACAACAAATGTTGTTTTGGTTCCAAATAATCCATAGTTATATTCAAATACCTCTGTTTTGTTCGTGCGTTCAAGTCACTATCCGAAGGGCATTTCGTGACAAAAAATGTCAAAATATTCCATTACCGTACTTCGAAGCATGTCAAACGCTGTTTAAAATCAATTTTTATGCTATTTTTCTCGTAAAATAGCGATAATATTCCAACCGGGCGACGTTGCATTCATTCAAAGGCTGCAAGAAAAAAATGGAGTCGTCTCGTGGACGCGCATCTCCAGTGTCACTGTTCCCTGCCTGACCACTCACAAAAACTCCTGCTGTTTTTCGCCCAGAGACTGCAGACACCCCATTACACTTTCTGGCGCCTTCTGAGAGCCAATGGAAGCCTTAGAAAATGTCACGTTACAGCACAGATGCTGTATTTTCGATAGAGATGCCACAGAAGGAGAACAAATTGTCAGACAGGGCACTTCCTGTATGGAATCTTCTCAGGTTTTGACCTGCCATATGAGTTCTGTTATACTCACAGACACCATTCAAACAGTTTTAGAAACTTCAGAGTGTTTTCTATCCAGATCTACTAATTATATGCATATTCTAGTTTCTGGGCAGGAGTAGTAACCAGATTAAATCGGGTACGTTTTTTTATCCGGCCGTGAAAATACTGCCCCCTATCCCAAACAGGATATGCACCCAGAGGGAAAGAAAACTTGAGACCACCTTTACTCCACACACAGAGATGCATACAAAGCTCTCCTTCGCCCTGCATTTGGCAAATCTGGCCATAATTCTATCCTCCTGATTCCTGAGTACAAGCAAAAACTAAAGCAGGAAGTACCAGTGACTCGCTAAATATGGAAGTGGTCAGATGACGCAGATGCTACACTACAGGATTGTTTTGCTACCATAGACTGGAATATGTTCCAGGATTCATCCAATGGCATTGAGGAGTACACCACCGCAGTCATCGGCTTCATCAACAAGTGCATCGACGACGTTGTCCCCACAGTGACCGTACGTACATATCCCACCCAGTAGCAATGGATTACGGGCAACATCCGCATCAAGCTAAAGGCTAGAGCTGCCGCTCGGAGGAGCGGGACACTACTCCGGATGCTTATTAGAAATTCCGCTATGCCCTCAGACGAACCATCAAACAGGCAAGGCGTCAATATAGGATTAAGATTGAATCCTACTACACCGGCTCTGACGATTGAATCCTACTTCACCAATGAACTATCATGGTCCAAACACACCAAGACAGCCGTGAAAAGATTTGGCATGGGTCCCCAGATCCTTAAAAAGTTCTACACCTGCATCATCAAGAGCATCCTGACCGGTTACCTCACCGCCTGGTATGGCAACTGCTCGACATCTGACCGTAAGGCGTTACAGAGGGTAGTGCGAATGGCCCAGTACATCACTGCGGCCAAGCTTCCTGCCATCCAGGACCTATAGGCGGTGTCAGAGGAAAGCCCAAAAGACTCCAGTATAGACTGTTCTCTCTGCTACTGCACGGCAAGCGGTACCGGAGCGCAAAGCCTAGGATAAAAAGACTCCTTAACAGCTTTTACCCCCAAGCAATAAGACTGCTGAACAATTAATCAAATGGCCACCGGACTATTTACATTGACCCCCCCCCCCCCCCCCCCCATTTTTTTTTACACTGCTGCTACTTGCTGTTTATTATCTATGCATAGTCACTTCACCCCTACCTACTTGTACAAAATACCTCAACTAACATGTATCCCCGCACATTGACACGGTACTGGTACCCCTTGCATATAGCTTCGTTATTGTTATTTTACTGTGTTACTTTTTTCAATTTTTTTTACTTTAGTTTATTTGGTAAATATTTTCTTAACTCTTTCTTGAACTGCACTGTTGGTTAAGGGCTTGTAAGTAAGCATTTCACGGTAAGGTCTAGGCCTGTTGTATTCGGCGCATGTGACAAATAAAGTTTGATTTGATTATATAACTGCTAAATTACTCACATCTAGCATAAAAAACATTAGAAACAAAATTAACAAAATGAATGATGTATTTATTTTAGATGCAACAATTGTTTATGAAGCAAACATTGGATGACTTGCTGAAGGTGTGGTAGAGAGAAGACATCTGTTTTCCTCCCACTCCATCCGTGGTGCTAGTTCAACACAGCATTTGGAGAGTTCTGTGAACATCCACAGTCATGAACATGTCATTCTGAACAGCAACATCTTCCTAATTGAGAACTTTTACCTATTGGCATAATATATGTAATCTGATAGACAACAGCATCACCCCCATAAAGTCTATAGACATGTTTCAAGATTTTCAATCAAGCATGTTGCCATGATGTATAGAAGCGGTTATTGACAAAAGGAAATATGAATCGGAAATACATAGAAAACTTTGTTGATGTAGCTACAAATGCTGATTGAGGAGGAATGTTAATTAGAAAAGAGGTGGTGGATTGCATATGGATGGTAGTTATTGATAATGATGGATGTTAGTCATCCAAGAGAATCCTTTACATTAGAATGAAGTCCAGATCAGCTAAACATTTACATTTGCAAAATAAGGATATACAACCCCAACATAACACTCACTGTTCTTGTTACAAATGCATGACTATAGTGATCATTTCATGATGACACTTGAATAAACACATGGTGGTAGGTACTCACACTGATATGGGCTGGCAAGATGTGGGCAGCTTAGACAGGTACATTGTGCACAGAGAAAAGCTCCTGGGCCCCTCAACAAGCTGCAACAAAAGAGAGAATTGGAACTCCCATTAATCAAGACAGCTGCATGTGGTACATAGGCCTGAAAACTGTGTACATGTTTTGTGAACTCGTTTAAGCCAATGAGGGGGTTTCATTATTAATCAATCAAATGTATTTTTATAAAGCCCTTTGTTATATAAAGCCCATTCCTCCTGACAGAGCTGGTGTAACTGAGTCAGGTTTGTATGCCTCCTTGCTCCCACACACTTTTTCAGTTCTGCCCCAGAGATTTTCTATAGGATTGAGTCAGGGTTTGTGATGGCCACTCCAATACCTTGACTTTGAGGTCCTTAACCTGTCTGGGCTAGGGGGCAGTATTTTCACGCCCAGATGAAAAACGTACCCAATTTAAACAGGTTACTACTCTGGCCCAGAAACTAGAATATGCATATTATTAGTATATTTGGATAGAAAACACTCTGAAGTTTCTAAAACTGTTTGAATGGTGTCTGTGAGTATAACAGAACTCATATGGCAGGCAAAAACCTGAGAAAAATCCAAGCAGGAAGTGAAAAGTCTGAGAATTGTAGTTCTTTTGATTCTCTATCGAAGCTCCAGTGTCTGTGGGGTGACGTTGCACTTCCTAAGGCTTCCATTGGCTTTCTAAAGCCTTCAGAAAGTGGTTTGAGCATTTTCCTGTCACTGGGCAGAGTATAGGAGCTCAGTTACTGAGTGGTCTGCCTGGCAACAAAGGGATTGGATATGCTCGGTCCCGCGAGCGCGCCCCTCCTTCTTTTTCTTCTTGAATGACTATGCTATTGTCCGGTTGGAATATTATCGCAATTCTACATAAAAAATACCATAAAGATTGATTTTAAACAGCGTTTGACATGCTTCTAAGTACGGTAATGGAACATTTTGACTTTTCGTCTCTGGTACCGCGCTCGCGCGTTATGCCTTTGGATAAGTGATCTGTATGCACGAACAAAACGGAGGTATTTGGACATAAATATGGATTATTTGGAGAAAAAAAAACATTTCTTGTGGAAGTAGCAGTCCTGGGAGTGCATTCTGACGAAGATCAGCAAAGGTAATACAATATTTCTAATACTAATTCTGAGTTTAGGTTGCCTCGAATTTGGCAGGTGTCTGAATAGCTCGCCGTGATGGCTGAGCTATGTACTCAGAATATTGAAAAATGTGCTTTCTCCTTAAAGCTATTTTAAAATCTGACACAGCGGTTGCATAAAGGAGTAGTCTATCTATAATTCCTTAAATAATTGTTATGTATTTTGTCAACGTTTATGATGAGTATTTTTGTAAATTGATGTGCACATTCACAGGACATTTTGGTGGGAATACATTTTCTGAATATCACGCGCCAATGTAAAATCCTGTTTTTGGATATAAATATGAACTTTATCGAACAAAACATACATGTATTGTGTAACATAATGTCCTAGGAGTGTCATCTGATGAAGATTGTCAAAGGTTAGTGCTTCATTTCGCTGTGTTTTGGGGTTTATTGACACATGTCCTTGCTTGGAAAATGGCTGTGTGATTATTTTTGTCTATGTACTCTCCTAACATAATCTAATGTTTTGCTGTTGCTGTAAAGCCTTTTTGAAATCGGACAATGTGGTTAGATTAACGAGAAGTGTATCTTTAAAATGGTGTAAAATAGTCGTATGTTTGAGAAAGTTGAATTATGACATTTTGTTGTTTTTGAATTTTCCGCCCTGATATTTCACTGGCTGTGTCCCGCAGGCGTCCCACATAGCCCATAGAAGTTAAGCCATTTTGCCACAACTTTGGAAGTATGCTTGGGGTCATTGTCCATTCGGAAGACCCATTTGTGACCAAGCTTTAACTTCCTGAGTGATGTATTGAGATGTTGCTTCAATGTATCCACATCATTTTCCTACCTCATGATGCCATCTATTTTGTGAAGTGCAACAGTCCCTCCTGCAGCAAAGCACCCCCACGACATGATGCTGCCACCCCCGTGTTTCACGGTTGGGATGGTGTTCCTCGGCTTGCAAGCCTTCCCCTTTTTCCTCCAAACATAACGATGGTCATTATGGCCAAACAGTTATATTTTTGTTTCATCAGACCAGAGGACATTTCTCCAAAAATTACAATCTTCGTCCCCATGTGCAGTTGCAAACAGTGGCTTCTTTCTTGCTGAGTGGCCTTTCAGGTTATGTCGATATAAGACTCGTTTTACTGTGGATTTAGATACTTTTGTTTCCTCCAGCATCTTCACAAGGTCCTTTGCTGTTGTTCTGGGATAGATTTATACTTTTCGCACCACAGTACGTTCATCTCTAGGAGACAGAACGCGTCTCCTTCCTGAGCGGTATGACGGCTGCGTGGTCCCATGGTGTTTATACTTGTTTGTACAGATGAACGTGGTACCTTCAGGCATTTGGAAATTGCTCCCAAGAATGAACCAGACTTGTGGAGGTCTACAATTTTGGTCTTGGCTGATTTCTTTAGATTTTACGATGATGTCAAGCAAAGAGGCACTGAGTTTGAAGGTCTTGAAATACATCCACACGTACACCTCCAATTGACTCAAATGATGTCAATTAGCCTATCAGAACTTCTAAAGGCATGACATCATTTGCTGAATTTTCCAAGCTGTTAAACTTCTATGGACTACGTGGGACGTTAGCATCCCACCTGCGGGACACAGCCAGTGAAATATCAGGGCGGCAAATTCAAAAACAAAAAGATGTCATAATTCAACTTTCTCAAACATACAACTATTTTACACAATTTTAAAGATACACTTCTCCTTGATGTAACCACATTGTCCAATTTCAAAAAGGCTTTACAGCGAAAGCAAAACATTAGATTATGTTAGGAGAGTACATAGTCAAAAATAATCACACAGCCATTTTCCAAGCAAGGACATGTGTCAATAAAACCCAAAATACAGCTAAATGAAGCACTAACCTTTGATGATCATCATCAGATGACACTCCTAGGACATTATGTTACACAATACATGTATGTTTTGTTCGATAAAGTTCATATGTAATTAATACATTTCATTTAGGCTTTCACTAAAATAATCATTTGGTTGTGTTCATGAAGGTATTAGGTTAAAATACGATTTTAACAAAATAGCATTTTCATTAGTTTACATTGCTGTAGGCTATATGTTAAAATAAAAAAACACACATTCAACTGTTCAATCAATTTTATTCTGGGAGTGCCTTTTTTACAACTACGAAACAGAAACCATATTTGTTGGAAGACGGTTGTGACGATCGTCGTAAGGAGCTGGCCAAGGTGCAGCGTGGTAAGTGCTCATATTTCTTTATTGTAACTCAGAACACTAAATCAAAATAATAAACAACGAAAAACGAACGTCACGTTCTGCAGGCTTACTGAGCTGTACAAAAACAAGATCCCACACTGAAGGAGGGAAAAAGGGCTGCCTAAGTATGATTCCCAATCAGAGACAACGATAGACAGCTGCCTCTAATTGGAAACCATACTAGGCCAATCAAAGGAAAAAAACAACATAGAAATATAACACATAGAATGCCCACCCCACACCCTGACCTAACAAAATTGAGAAATAAAATGTCTCTCTCAGGTCAGGGAGTGACAACGGTAACATATTTCTAACATAATTTTTTACAAAACACCCCAACCACAAAGACTTATGGTCAGAAAAACGTGCGTTCATATTAGAAAAACAGTAGCCTAAACATCTTTACAATCGCCAAGTGTGCTTCATAAATAGTGAAAATCATCACAAAAGCAATAATGGCATGTGTCAATATGTGTCGATATGACAGCAGGTACATTTTCACGCAATGGCATCAGTTGGATTTCATTTAGCGGTTATCCCTTGTCAAACAGTCGACACAAATCTTCACCACTTTCACTTGCTTGACACACTTCCCACAAACACGTCGCTTGCAAGTGACACAGGTGTCTTGGGTTCTGTGCTTTGTGCATCTGGCCACCTGGCACTGTCTCTTCCCCGGGAGCTGTGCGCAATTTGGCTCACGCAAAGGCTCGCCTGGAATCTTTGTTGCTGCCTTGGCCCTCATATGTCTCTCAAGTAGCCCGTATGCCAGACTCATAATGAAGTCTCTCCTGGGCATGGTGTTGTTCACGCACTGCTTGAACACATGTGCGTTGATAGCAGCCAAGTCAAGCATGTTGTAGAACACAGCAATAGGCCAGCGGTGGGTGCCTCTTTTTACAGAATACAGCCACGTTATCTGATCCAAAATATACACACCAAAACACTCTTCCAATTTTCTCACCAACGCTTTGATGTAGCTTAAAAAATGATGTGAATGTAATTTAGTAATTTCAACAAATTTGATCAATATTTAGCGACATCTTCCTCCCTCCCTGAGTTAACGACGCGTCATGACGGGCTGGAAGTCAAACCAAAGTCAAACAAAAATGAAACCCGATATGAAGAGGAATGGAATATGGGAGGTGCTGGAGTACACTCACTGTATTGTATCAGTATACAATAGTACAAATGTTCCGTAAAAAAATAAAAATACAATATAGCTCAGTATTTGTATTATTTATTTTCTACAGTGTTTTTTGCTCATCTTTATCAAGGGATCCAATAACTCTGGACCCAACTGTCTGTCAAACATACAGTGTCTGAGCCAGGGTTACATCAAATATTGAGGTAAACAATTATCCTTGTCAACTAAACCTCCACCCAAGCCATCACCAGTGACCATCTAACTCTGCTCTTTCTTCTCTACATTCCTCAGCTTTTCATCTGTCACTATAGCAACTACTGTAGGCAGGCAGTCAGTGACAGAGAGTAGCCTAGTGTTGGGCTAGCTAACATTTTCCTAGCAACATGCTAAACTAAAGCCTACCCCCTGGCCACGTTTGATGTTGTCCCACTGGTGCTCTGTTGTAAGTGTTAACTCCCGCTCCTTCTGCCAGGGGTGTGTTAGTGAGCGGAGCTGTTTATATTCCTCTCTTTGATGTTCGGGCGAAGACGGTCAAGTTGGGTTATCTGGAGGTGTTCGGCGGCGAGCGTGGTGGCGCGGAGGGACGCTCGATAGGGCCTGACATTGATGCCAAAGCTAAAAGAGTAGGTCAGCGTGTCTCGACGGTTTCTAATTCCACCACAAACGAGATGCTGCCGCTCATCGGAGCGCTGCTCGGGGTGACTGTGTCAGCTAGCGTTAGACGGAGGGATGCGAGGCGTGTTGACACCGGTCAGAATGGCAGATGTCCACACGAGCGGGCAGAGTAGTGGGCAGGGTGGGAATCCAGAGGGCACAGGGTAGGGTAGCTGTATAGGGCAGCTGTATAGAGCTGCTGTCCCCTCTGGCAGGCAGCAGTGGCAGGAAACAGACCACAGCTTTTCTATCCTTAGAGACACAGAGAGACAAGACAAGCTGTTTGGGGTAAACATGCTATTCATTTCGACCAAGGTTCCCCAACTGGCCCCCCAAGTTTTCTGAGCAATTTTTTTATTTCATTTTGTTGACATAAAATACTAAAAACACTAGCAAATCAGCTCCAAGTGATTTTCATTTTGGAAATCTGTTCCAATGTATTCCCTCGCACAACAGAGAGATATACCGTATGTGATCGTATACAAATGTAAGCAAGGTTTTACACGATTATGTTTTAGTCAGATATCATATCTGTTTTGGCTTCTTGCGGTCAATTTGTAGTCCACATTTTTTGGTTTGTTAGGCTCCGGTCCCTGACAACAATAACAACTATCTAGTTATCGCTCAAGAAAAAATCGTCCCGCGGCTAGTTGATGATCCCTGATTCACACTAAAGATAGCGCCATGTTCGATACTGACAGCTATGATTAATGACAGGACTGCGGATGTGTGTGATAGGTTTGTGTGTCTGTGCATGTGTGTGTGTGTACTGTATCTGTATGTATATGTGTGTGTGAGACATGAATCCTTCCCCAATCCGAATGATTTGACAGCAGAACCCTATCAACATGTCGATACAGCCATAGACCTAACTCAAGTTGACTGCAGAACCATAGGCTCATAGGCCTGACACACATACACATAGTCCTATACATATTCATATACAGCGGGGAGTGGTTGAGCTGTGTCGGTCGGGTGTTTTATGCTGGGTAAGAATGTCAGGAGTCCCTCCCAGACAGCTTCATTAGCCTGCTGCTTGGATGGAGCCTCCATCGATCAGACGCTCTGTGATCAATTGATCTGCCTCCCAGAGCCCAGGGATTCATCTGTGCTCACCTCGCCTGCCTTATACAAGCAGGCAGGCAAGGAAACAAGGAGGGAGGCAAAGGTTGTATTGGAATTTGTTAGTTGTGTTAAATTGGTTGCTTTTCCACAACTCTGTTCCAACCCTTTTCTCCCAGATAAATATGTGTGTGTGTGTGTGTGTGACTTTGTTTGTGTGTGCGCGCATGCGTGTGTGTATGTTTGGGCTGGCGTTGCTGTCTAAAAGTCCCATTAATGTCACTTCAGCCTCTGGAACATCTGAGAAATGGGAAACCTGGGAGGAATCTTTACCTAACCAATCACTGAGCTGATGGGTTGGCAGTCTCTCTCTTCATCCCTTCTTCACCACACTCCTCCACTCCTCTCTTCCTCTCTTCGAGATTATCTCTATCACTCTGGCACTACTTCACAGAACAAGAGAATGAGAAGGAGAGAGAGGGAGAGGGACTCGTTTTACTGTAGCCAGGCCTTCAAAGCCTACTTACCTTTGTTGGCCACCATCTGAAAGTGTGAGAGAAACTTTGAAAGAGAGAGAGAGATAGGGAATATTCCGTTGTGTAATGTCATTTGCGGCTTCGCTCAGACTACTGCATATGTGGGGGACTGCGGTCCACGTGCTACCACCACACTGCTTTCTCAGTACAGGCTCGAGAAAACCTGCCGAGTCTAAGAGCGTCGGCTAGTTTGAACATTTCTTTCATTAAGGAGAAATCCAGTGAAGATCATAAGATCACACCAGCAGGCAACTACTAACGATCAGTTCAAAGCAGTTACGAAGATCCAAAGCGGAAAGATTATACAGTAATAACACACCTTTCTGTTCTGTTCTAGCTAGTTCCTCTAGTTATTAAAAACATAAATCATAAATCAGTGAACAAAACTCCCCCTCTTCACTCTTCACCCTCCCGTGTTCCAGCTGTCGACACTCGACCGTATCATGTGCTGTGACTGGCTCATAAAACAAGGCTTATCTCCCAGCGCAGGGAGGAGAAACAGGATGAGCTGCCAAGCCTCTCCTCTTTCCTCCTCTCCTCTCTCTCGCTCCCCCTGTCATTGTCTACATCTCAGATAGAAATAGAAACACTGGTTGGTGGATGTCTTTAAGATGCCAGAGTTTCATCCGCTGGTGGTGTGGAGCTGGAAGGTGTACAGCGCGTGTTGATGTGAGGCGCTATCTATTGAAATGTTTCGGTCTCTGTGATACTGTGATAGGGGTTAGAGTGCGTTCAGACCCCAGTTGTCGGGGTTGTAGTGTATTCACTGGTTTGTGTAGCCCCGCATGAAAATGTTCAACAGTAAAAAGAAAACAAAAACCCTCACTAACAAATGAGAACTGACGTCTTTTAGAGGTGTTTGAGAAAGCGCCATTGTGGGCTTTGGTAAACGTGTTCTGTAGATGCATTTAATCGCGCGATTGTTTGAAATGAGGGGACAAGCGCGGAGAGTAATTACGGATTGAAACGTCAGTGTTCGCTGCCTGGGCCGGTGAATATGAGGCTTTAAGGTTTTACAAGAAGCCGCTCAACAATTAAAAAGTGATGCTAAGAACACCCGGCTTTAAAACAAGCAATCATGTCCGGTATATTGAGGCTAAATGAGGATGTTATTTTCTTTTCAGTGGTCTGTCAATCTCCCTCAGCCCAGAAAGCCATTTCCTTCTGTGGAGTGGCAGCTGGGTCTGTGAACATGTTTTAATAAGCGTTCTGACAGTCCATCTTTGTTTCTGGGAGATAAGTCAACAGGAGTGCACAGCAAAGGATTCTGGGGTAGTTGGAGGGATGTCTTTCACGCATTTATACTTGTATAGAACCATTGAACGCACACACGCAAACATACATGTATCACACACACACACACACACACACACACACACACACACACACACACACACACACACACACACACACACACACACACACACACACACACACACACACACTCTGCTCTGTCATCCTATCTTAAATCCTATTTAATTTTACCAAACCAATGGAATTCAATTCTCCACTGTGAGCTCAAGGTGGTTGGCATGTTCACTTCATGCCTCCTTAGAGATTACCGGATTCAGCCTAGTTCTGTTCGCGCCGTGTCGCCTTTTAAGTCTTCCCCTCTTATATACCCCCCCCCTTTTCTCCCCCACCATCTCACTGAATAAAATGTGCTTTTATTTGTTTATTTGTTGTTCTTTATCTAGGGGAAAGTGTGATGTGTGGGGACTTTTAGATACCTGGGACTGGTACCGCGGGCTGGCAGCTGTGTCTGTGATTGAGTCTCATGACAGAAATGTCCTCATTAGCTGGCTACAAATGGTATGAAAAGAAGCGCGCAAAGAGAGAAGAGAGGAGTCAGAGGAAAGGAGAGCGGGGAGGGGAGAAGAGGAAAGGAAGGGGGAGAGAGATGGAGAGAAAGTTTGCGAGCTTTTGACACTCGCTGCCTTTTATCTGTACAGTGTTTCAGAATTTGGTTTAAAGTTCTGTGTGCGCTAAGCAATATTCTCTGTCATTATTATACACACTTTTAATTAAAGAGGAATACAATAGAAACGAGTTGAACCCTCTGTTGAAGTTAATTATCATGTCTTTGATACTAAAGTAAGCAGAGAGAGAGAGAGAGAGAGAGAGAGAGATAGATATAAGGGCTCCCCATCCATTCTCAGTTAGGGGAATCTGAGAATTGGGGAGCGGATCATCATCATCACCCCGGTGAAAGACCTAACTTTCTCTGTTTCTTCTGCTTCCCAACACTGCATCCGGAGACGAGACCTCCTCAGTTCAAATCAAAGATCTTCTTTTAATGTGAAGATCTGCTGTTAGAGAGTAGCAGGGTGCCTGGAGAGCAGGGACCAAGGGGATAAGGGGGTAGGGGGGTTATGTGTTGATTAGGAGGAGCGGAACTCGACAACAAACAAAAGCCATCCTTCATCATCTTTTCACTCTTTGCTCTTTCCTCGTGGAATTCCTCTGTGAGTTTTTCGAATGATCTCGGCTTCCTATGAACATGTTGCACTTTAGTTTTGTTTCTGCTGTTGTTTTGGTCTAAGTAGCTGATTATGCCTGTCATTAAAATAGGGCTATTGACATTTCTTGTCTTTCCCCATGAGAGTTAGCGTGGAAATATTGATTGACAGTAGTTGCAAAAACACTTGTAAGTAAAATAGAAAATGCGCAGTGGAGTACTCCAGTAGGCCAGGCTAAGGCACGGTAGCGTATGGCCTTGTCAGTCGGATACAGTAACCTGTTGCAAGCTTTAGTGTTCACTTCAGCTGTACTGTACAAACACTTTAGGACACAGAGAGGCAGAGAGATCAAGAAAGAGGAAGTGGGGGAGGAGAGAAAATTGGATGTACATAGCAATGAAGGGAGAACGAAAAGGAGATCGGTTGAGATGGATGAGGCGAGGACGAAAGAGAAGCAGGGTAACGCAAAATACAGATGAAGATCGAGAGGGAGAGCGATGCGCTTTGGAGAGAGAGAGACGAGAGATATAGGGAAGGTGATGAAGAGTGGAGCAATGGAGTAAGAGAGGAGAAGATATAAAGTGAGAAGACGAGGACTTGTGATGACGAGCAGAGGAGCGAGAGGGTGGCGAGAGAGAGTGGAAAGAAAGAGGTAGAGAGAGAGTGAGAGAGAGAGATAGACAGAGGTAGAGAGAGACTGAGAGGGATAGAGAGAGGTACAGAGGGAGAGAGAGATATAGAGTACATTCGGAAAGTATTTAGACCCCTTCACTTTTCCCACATTTTATTATGTTACAAACTTATTTTAAAATGGATTAAACAGCTTTTTTCAATCATCAATCTACACACAATACGCCATAATGACAAAGCAAAAACAGTTACTTAAAAAAGAAAACTGAAATATTACATAAGTATTCAGACCCCTTACTCAGGACCTTTGGCAGCAATTACAGACTCAAGTCTTCTTGGGTATGATACTACAAGCTTGGCACACCTTTATTTAGGGAGTTTCTCCAATTATTCTCTGTATATCCTCTCAAGCTCTGTCAGGTTTGAATGGGAGAGTCAATGTACAGCTATTTTTAGGTCTCTCCAGAGATGTTTGATCAGGTTGGAGTCCGGGCTCTGGCTGGGCTACTCAAGGACATTTCTTAATTAAACCTTATTTAACTAGGCAAGTCAGTTAAGAACAAATTCTTATTTACAATGACGGCCTTGTTCAGGGGCAGAACGACAGATTTTTACCATGTCAGCTCAGGGATTCATTTCAGCAACCTTTCGGTTACTGGCCCAACGCTTTAACCACTAGGCTACCTGCCGACATTCAGAGACTTGTACCGAAGCCAGTCCTCTGCTGTCTTGGCTGTGTGCTTAGGGTCGTTGTCCTGTTGGAAGGTGAACCTTTGCCCCAGTCTGAGGTCCTGAGCACTCTGGAGCTGGTTTTTATCAAGGATATCTCTGTACTTTGCTCCGTTCATCTTTCCCTCGATTGTGACTAGTCTCCCAGTCCCTGACGATGAAAAACATCCCCACAGCATGATGCTGCCACCACCACCCTTCACCGTAGGGATGGTATTGAACAGGTGATGAGCGGTGCCTGTTTTCCTCCAGATGTGACGCTTGGCATTCAGGCCGTACAATCTTGTTTCTCATGGTCTGAGAGTCCTCCCCAAGCGCGATACAATGTGCCTTTTACTGAGGAGTGGCTTCCGTCTGGCCACTCTACAATAAATGCCTGATTGCTGGAGTGTCCTGCAGAGATGGTTGTCATTCTGGAAGATTCTCCCATCTCCACAAAGGAACTCTGGAGCTCTGTCAGAGTGACCATCGGGTTCTGAGTAACCTCCCTTACCAATGCCCTTCTCCCCTGATTTCTCAGTTTAGCCGGGCGGCCAGCTCTAGGAAAAGTCTTAGTGGTTCCAAACTTCTTCCATTTAAGAATGATGGAGACCACTGTGTTCTTGGGAATCTTCAATGCTGCAGAAACATTTTGGTACTCTTCCCCAGATCTGTGCTTCGACACAATCCTGTCTCGGAGCTCTACGGACAATTCCTTCGACCTCATGGCTTGGTTTTTGCTTTTACGTACACTGTAGGACCTTATATAGACAGGTGTGTGCCTTTCCAAATCATGTCCAATCAATTGAATTTACCACAGGTGGACTCCTATCTAGTTGTAGAAACATCTCAAGGTTTATCAATGGAAACAGGATGCACATGAGCTCAATTTCGAGTCTCATAGCAAAGGGAATACTTAAGTAAATAAGGTATTTCTGTTTTTTATTTTTAATACATTTGCAAAAATATCTAAAAATCTTTTTTCGTTTGTCATTATGGGGTATTGTGTGTAGATTGATGAAGGGGAAAAAATGATGTAATCCTTTTTAGAATAAGGCTGTAACATATACAATTTGTCTGAATACTTTCCAAATGCACTGTAGAGAGAGAGAGGTATATATATAGAGAGAGAGAGAGTGAGAGATGGATAGAGAAAGAGAGGTACAGAGAGAGTGAGATGGAGGGTGTTACAGAGAGAGCGATGTAAAGTGAGAGAGAGAGGGAGAGAGAGATAGAGGGAGGTAGAGAGTGGTGGCACAGCTGAGGTTGACACTAATGAGCAGCAGTAGTCTTTGTGATGGGACCTGACAGTGGAGAAGAAAGCATAATCCCCCGACACGACGCTCCACAACACTAATTGGGGGAGCGAGAGCCCGCAACATGTGTGTGTGTGCGCGTGTGCGTGCATGCATGCTTGCTTGCGAGAGAAAGAGAGAGAGAGAGAGAGAGAGAGAGAGAGAGAGAGAGAAAGCATGTGAGAGTGTGTTTGCGTGCGAGAGAGTATGTGAGATTGTGTGTAAGTGCATGTGTTTACACACTGTGTATGCACAGTATGTGTGTAAGATTGCATGACCTGTGTGTGATGTGGATATCTGTGTGTGTGTGTGTGTGTGTGTGCGTTGTAGGGAGAGTATATTTGTGTATGTGTGCATAATGTATAAGTAAACGCTTGCTTGTTTTTCTGTGCGGAAAACCTTTGAGTAGGCTACAGTGACCGTGTGGTAGCTATACTCATCAAGATCACAGTGCATTGAATACGTGTACACAGTCTCTTAGAGTAGGAGTGCTGATCTAAGATCAGTTTAGCCTTTTAGATCGGGATGACAGTTAGGCCTACATAACTGTTATGCCTACATAAAGCTGTCCTGACAGCGGAGCTTTCTTTTCAGCACCATGGAGGGAATCTGGATATCAGCTGAGCCTCATCTGGCTGCGAAAAAGTTCATTCAGCCTCATTTACTGCCTTTTTAAAAACCATAGCCGATATGGCTGACTTGCTTAAATAAATATGGTATCTACTGACTCCTTGTGAATTTGTGTAACTCAATAAAAAGACGCATTCTGACTTCAATAATAACGAATGGCGACATGGGTTTTGACTTTTAAACCGTGCACACGCATTATAACAATTATGTTCAAGGAGATAACGTTTGTTCTTATATCGGTAACACTAAGCTCTATGTATGAGCAAGTGCAAGCGAACGAGCGGCGATGAGGTTGGCCTTCGTTCAGCACTTTCAAAATGGACACGACAGAAATTCTGATAGGTATCAGTTCAGATAAATTCAGCAAGGTGTTGAGGCATTAACTTTACTCTTCTTTAAATCGAGAGAGGGAGAGAGAGGGAGAGAGAGGGAGAGAGGGAGAGAGGGAGAGAGGGAGAGAGAGAGAGAGGGAGAGGGAGAGAGAGAGAGGGAGAGAGGGAGAGAGAGAGAGAGAGGGAGGGAGGGAGGGAGGGAGAGAGGGAGGGAGGGAGAGAGAGAGAGAGAGAGAGGGAGAGGGAGAGAGAGAGACGCAGTTAGCCTACCATTTTGAAGTAGTTTATTAGGCCTATGTGATCTAAAAATTGTAGGAAAACACAATCACGAGGATCCACTTTTATAGACAATAGGCCTATACCGAAGCACAGCCAGTGCATTGCGCAAACAACCCTTGCAATATCAACTGGAATTACATGGGTATTTTACAGAACTTTCACTGACAAACATGGTTACAGACCTAACAACATTATATCATCTTCTCTTTGTGGAGAAAATCACGAGCTAATTATAATACACAAAGTAAGCAAAACAAGAAATGCATCATGCCAATATTGCCTAAAATGATGAATAAGATACTAATGAGCTAGAATATAAGCAATATAACACTTGAGATGGACAAACTAAGGCATAAGGGAACGATAAGCGGAGAAAAGGCAAGCCGTCATTTCGATTAAGACAATAATTAGCGAGCCCAGACGGACAATATGCCTATTTGTTCAGCCCTTTTGAAATGGACAGCGCAAGGATTCAGAACATGGGCCATTCTTACAGTATTCTCTCTGTACACCAAGTCAGAAACGTAGGATAAATAACGGGGGCTTATAAGCAGACAATGAAAGCTTTTACGTTACTCTCTAAAACTGGCTATAGGCTACATGTGCACCACCATAGGGGGAGAGGGACCAAATTCTTTGGGTGAGACACATGGGCTACTAACATCTTACTACACAACATAAACTTAGTATTATTTTCTTAGCTACAGTATACAGTACATACATATCCCTGGCATGTTACATCATCAGCATACAAGACATAGGCCTATTTTTGGACTCACAGTTGTTGTGCTGTGCCCACATTAACAGGAAGGTGCCACGGCGGTCCTTCTTGTGGGCAAACTTTGTCATCAAACTTTGCCATCAAAGTCTGGCATTCTCTGGATTTGTGGTGCTTTCAAGACAACTGGGAACTCAGAAAAAAATGTAGGTTGAATCATGACGTCAGTGATCTTCAGGTCGGAAAGTCGACGCTCTAGAAAGAAACCCGAGTTCCTGACTTGGAATTCTGAGTTGGATGACTGTTTTAAACTTATTTTCCCAGTTGGAGCTTGTTTATTTCAGAGTTCCCAGTTGTCTTGAATGCACCGAAGTCGGAGATTTCCGAGTTCTGAGTTCCCAGTTGTTTTGAACCCGGCTGATGTCATGCTGGATAGACAGCATGTCCAATGTATTCAACCTTTTCTGGCCCATTTGTGTTGCGTGTGAATGTTTATACTTTTAAGCCTGGAAAAGAAACCCTTTCAGACAGATGTTTTAAATCCGTAAACCCAGACACCCTTTCCACCGAATTGCAAGCAGGGGAAGCAAAATAGTGATTGCTTTGCATCGCAGTTAGTCACTGATTCCTTCCAAACCACTCATTGTTGAATTTGAGATTTCTGACTTGTTGTGTAACGTTTATGTTCAATGGCCGAGCACCAATACGCTTTAGCTATAGTTTCTCTTTATATGACAAGGTTTGAAAAGGATTTGCCAGTAGATTGTCAACACGATTCATGATGATGACTGCTTGTCTAGCTAGCTAGCTTGTGTAAGAAGATTCTAAGATAATACACAACGCAGAGGACTAAAGGTAAAGAGGGAATTAATGATCAATGGGTCAGAGACATGGGAGGAATTTGTCTATACATTGTGCCTGAAACAGGATACTTGTTATTTGGCCATTGGCCCAGTCCAATCAAAGCTGCGGTAGATGTGACGTGATTTGACGTCATTTTATCTGTGGCCAATGACCTTGAGCCTTCGTGGACAGGCACTTCTAATGTAAATCTATGGCAGCACCCAAGGGGGCTTGAACTGCCTACCTCTCCCAGAAGACTCTGCGGTGACGTAATGTCCCCATGAGTGACAGAACACTGAGCCAATCACGGCGCAACTAAAGAAAATGACCAACTCCTACCCTCTGTGCTTTCGCTGGCTGCCCCTGCACCACAGAAAGCTCGAAACTAGGCTGAAACGCCTGCATTTTGGAGCTGCCTTATTCAAGAGGCCATGTTTGTATGCGGCTTTATTAACTCAAGGATTTTATACGTGTTTTAGTTGTTTTACCCCACCTGCCCTGAATGATGGGTTGCCACTGGTGTTGATAGACCAAAGGTGCGTGTACTTGCACAGGCACTGACGTGACAAAGCATTATCCATCTAAGTTCTTGTATGCAGCTATACTATAGCACAATTGAAGCCAATGTAGCTCTCGATGTTGCTACTCCATTTAACCATTGGATATCTCCTCTCAACTAATTTCTTTAGTGTGTGATAAATCCCTCTGCGAAGATCCCCACCCCAACAGACACATGCATGCACATACGTACATATACGGCCACATGCAAACCCACATGCACGTACATACACGCAAACATGCGCCCTGCATGCATGCGCTCACACATACGCGCCCGCCCGCATGAACACACACCTGCATGAACACACACACACAAAAATCAACACACACCCCACGGTGCAGTTTCCATCTTTGACTCCGAATCAATCATTTTTAATTTATCAGAGGGGATTTGTGTCATGTAGGCTGATGCCAGCATCAGTAAGAGGAAGGAGGCACAACAACAGTGAAAAAGCCAGTGCAAATCCCTGCTCTGATGCGATTACAACACACAACCAAATCAGAGCTGACTTGAATAGACACAGAACACAAAATCATATTAGGGGAAATTCGATGTGCATGGCATTACATTTCTCTCAATCTCTCTCTCTCTCCTCCTCTCTCTCTCTCCCTCCCTCCCACACATTCTTTCTATATCTGTCTGTCCCTCTCTCCCTTTCTGTCTTTTTTTGTGTGTTTAGTTACCTGAAAACTATTTCCTATGATTCATCTAGTTTGCTTCCTTCTCTCTCTCTCTCTCTCCCTCTATTTTTCTCTCTCCCCCCCTTCTCCCCCCTCTTCAAGTCTCTCCGTGGACTCACCCGTTTAGATTCCCCCGGGGTTGACGCCTGTTACCCCTCAATGTTACAGGTACACCCTGAAAACGGCTCACACCAGTCATCGGCCAGATAGAGGGAGGGAGAGGACAAATAAAGAGAGGGATAAAGGAAGAGATGGAGGGAGAGATAGAAACATATAGAAAAAGCTGAAAAGATGGATGGAGAGAAAGAGAGGCATTATGATGTCAGAGACAGTGGCTCTTATCTTGCCATTATCTCAAGCATCCTCACATTACCATAATAATGGCTTTTAACCAAATGTAGCTGGAGCTCTCCAACCTAGGCAGGTTCATGCCGAGTTATCAGGGCTCAGCACTCGCATTGAAGCAGATAGAAAAAGGTTTAACAGATCAGACAGTGTGTGAGGTGTGTGTAGGTGTGTGTGTGTGTGTGTGCGTGTTCTAATCGGGTGTTTGTTGGTCTTACAGGGTGAGGGTTTGGGGTAACTAGGGTAGAGGGTGTGTGTATATGTACGTGAAATAAGGGTTATGGCGCTGGTTATTATGATGCATGTGATGAGGAGAGTTGCGTGTGCCAAGGCAAATATGTGTGGGTGTGTGGGTGAGAGGGTATGTGAAGGTAAGAGAGCGCAATGAATGAGCGCAACGAGGCACTGGTTCAGTGTTTATGTGTGTGTGTGTGTGTGTGTGTGTGAGTCAGTGCTCGAAGTCTGGCCAGGTGCTCTGCGTGTGTTTCCCCCATCCAGATGGCCTCTCTGCAGGGCTGGGCCGGGGTGTGGGGTCTCCTCCTGCCCTTCCCTTTAGAAGGTCGACTTGACCAACTGCACCACCCAGGACTACCGGCTGCCAGACCACAACCAAGAGAGAGAGAGACAATGAGAGAGAGAGAGAGAGAGAGAGAGAGAGAGAGACAATGAGAGAAAGTGAAAGAGACAGAGAGAGAGGGAGAGAGAGATAGAGGGAGAGCGAGAGAGAGGGAGAGCAAGAGAGAGGGAGAGCAAGAGAGAGGGAGAGGGAGAGCGAGAGAGAGAGAGAGAGATAGAGGGAGAGCAAGAGAGAGAGAGGGAGAGCAAGAGAGAGAGAGAGCGAGGGAGAGAGCGAGAGAGAGAGAGAGCGAGAGAGAGAGAGAGAGAGAGGGGGCCGGATGGATGGTGAACTGCACCCAAACAGAAAGGCTTTCTCATTCACGTAAACAACAGATCAACGTTCACAAATATCGACATACACGTTTTACTACGAACATACACATGCACTCCCTCACATCTCTCCAGTCCTTGTAACGTACACACACTATTACACAAACGTACACACTCTCTCTGCCTCTCTCTCTCTGCCGCTCTCTCTCAATTCAATTGAAAGGGCTTTATTGGCATGGGAAACATATGTTTACATTTCCAGAGCAAGTGAAATAGATAATAAACAAAAGCTAAATTAACAATCAGAAATTAACAATAAACATTACACTCACAGACGTTTCAAAGGAATAGAGACATTTCAAATGTCATATTATGCTTATGTACAGTGTTGTAACAATGTGCAAATAGCCTCTCTTTCTCTTTCTTCCTCTGTCTCTCTCTCTTTCTTCCTCTCTCTCTCTCTCTCTCTCTCTCTCTGTCTTGCTCTCTCTCTCTCTCTCTCTCTCTCTCTCTGTCTTGCTCTCTCTCTCTCTCTCTCTCTCTCACTCTCGCTCACTCACTCTGTGAATGGGGTAGGAGGGTGAGGTCGGTGCCAGGTGGATGTGGAGACCCACAGATGGCTAGGGTGGTTCCCTCTCTGTGAGGTCTGGACCGGAGCCTACTCCCAGATAACCGGGCCTCCCTCCTCATGTTGGACACACTGTGCTATCTCTGAGGTGAGCTCCATCAGAACTGGATTCAGAGACTCCGTAACGAAGACTGCAAAGCTGCTGGTCATGATTCTGTCATCTAAATTCTCCCCAAAAGTCTAGCTGAAATGGTAATGGGAGTTGTAAAATAGTCAAAAGTACTAACTGGGTTCCATGCTTATAGCTAAGGGGATAGTACAGTCCCCTAAGGATTCCTCACTACAAGTCCCATGGTGGAAATACCGGAAACTAAACAACAACTAAAAAAGTTACTCCTCCCACCTCACGCAAAACAACAATAACTCAAACGGAACAGCGTGGACCCAGACAAAAGCTTTAAAGTAACAACCCAACAGTCCACAGGGCACGTTTAAACTCAATTCTAATCACATTCAAGTAACTTTATTGTACCCGTGAGGGAATTTCTTGTGTGGAATGGTACAAACGGTACTGCGCACCAAGACACAGGCTACAGTGTCATAGCTACACAACATGTAACAAAAACAACAACAAAAAAACTTGACAGCCCAGGGAGTTAGGTTAATAGTGTCATAGTAACAGCAGCACATTGGTAAACCCACAGCCTGATGATGACAGATCCTGTCACCTCTCATGATCTACAGTACTGAGGCCCCCCCCATCCCAAATCCCAACCTAATGAATTAATCACTGTGAGCGCCTGAGTGTGTGTTTTTTTTTTGGGGGGGGGGGGGGGGGGGGCAGTGTGTGTGTGTGTGTGTTAGGGGGGTGGGGGGGTCAGAGTGTGTGTTAGGAGGGTGTGGGGGAGGGGCGGTGTGTGTTAGGGAGGGTTAATAGGAAGTGACAGGGGCTGCGGCGGTGATGTACTCATCTCTCCAGGCTTGCGGTATATCCCTCCTTCCCCTCTCCTCCTTCCTACCCTCCAACCCTCCGTCACTCTTCCAACTTGACATTTCTATCTTTGTAGTGTGCTCTACTCACTCAGTCAACCAACCCCTTTGCTCTTAGCGCATGCACGCATGCACACACACACACACACACACGCCACAGAGTCCAGGAGTGTAATATATGCTAA
Source organism: Salmo trutta (assembly GCF_901001165.1). Taxonomy (NCBI): domain Eukaryota; kingdom Metazoa; phylum Chordata; class Actinopteri; order Salmoniformes; family Salmonidae; genus Salmo; species Salmo trutta. The sequence goes on from NC_042959.1 coordinate 36,853,550, forward strand.
GAGCTGTATGCAAAACTGTTGGACTAATATGAATGTATAAAAATTCAAAAATATATTTTATTGTCACAAACACCGGATACCAAGTGGGACCACCTTCAGCCAGAGCGCTGTCTCACACTGTGTGTGTTTCAACTTTTTGAAAAAGCATAAACAGTTTGGGCCATGTGAGCAGAGATGGCTTGTTAAGCGCAGGCAGGTTGTGTTGTGAGAGGAGCGCTAGTTTGAAGTGCCAGGAATACGGGCGGTACATGAAGAGATGGGGGAGGTGTGTGTCTGTCTGTGTGTGTGTGTGTATGTGGTGTTTGTCTGCGTGTGGGTGGGTGGGTGGGTTTGTATGTCTGTGTGGTTCATGTTTATTATACCTGCCTTGGAGCTCTCACACTGGGCCCAGAGTCCTACCTATCTAACAATGGAAAACACAGAGCACTGGAATTTCATTAGTAACTATTTCTTCTCTATTGCGTTGAGGCCAAGCCCTGTTAAGTTTAATGCGTGTACATTTGTGCACCCACAAATGCACATCCATGTGCATGTAGGTACAGTTAAAGTCAGAAGTTTACATACACTTAGGTTGGAGTCATTAAAACGTGTTTTTCAACCACTCCACACATTTCTTGTTAACAAACTATAGTTTTGGCAAGTCGGTTAGGACATCTACTTTGTGCATGACACAAGTCCTTTTTCCAACAATTGTTTACAGACAGATTATTTCACTTATAATTCACTGTATCACAATTCCAGTGGGTAAGAAGTTTACATACACTAAGTTGACTGTGCCTTTAAACAGCTTGGACATTTCCAGAAAATGATGTCATGGCTTTAGATTGGAGGTGTACCTGTGGAAGTATTTCAAGGCCAACCTTCATCTCAGTGCCTCTTTGCTTGACATCATGGGAAAATCAAAAGAAATCAGCCAAGACCTCAGAAAAAAAATTGTAGACCTCCACAAGCCTGGTTCATCCTTGGGAGCAATTTCCAAACGACTGAAGGTCCCACGCTCATCTGTACAAACAATAGTACGCAAGTATTAACACCATGGGACCACACAGCTGCCATACCACTCAGGAAGGAGACATGTTCTGTCTCCTAGAGATGAACGTACTTTGGTGCGAAAAGTGCAAATCAATCCCAGAACAACAGCAAAGGACCTTGTGAAGATGCTGGAGGAAACAGGTACAAAAGTATCTATATCCACAGTAAAACGAGTCCTATATCGACATAACCTGAAAGGCCGCTCAGCAAGGAAGAAGCCACTGCTCCAAAACCACCATAAAAAAGCCAGACTACGGTTTGCAACTGCACATGGGGACAAAGATCGTACCTTTTGGAGAAATGTCCTCTGGTCTGATGAAACAAAAATAGAACTGTTTGGCCATGATGACCAGCATTATGTTTGGAGGAAAAAGGGGGAGGCTTGCAAGCCAAAGAACACCATCCCAACCGTGAAGCACGGGGGTGACAGAATCATGTTGTGGGAGTGCTTTGCTGGAGGAGGGACTGTTGCACTTCACAAAATAGATGGCATCATGAGGATTAAAAATGATGTGGATATATTGAAGCAACATCTCAAGACATCAGTCAGGAAGTTAAAGCTTGGTCGCAAATGGGTCTTCCAAATGGACAATGACCCCAATCATACTTCCAAAGTTGTGGCAAAATGGCTTAAGGACCTCAAAGTCAAGGTATTGGAGTGGCCATCACAAAGCCCTGACCTCAATCCTATAGAACATTTGTGGGCAGAACTGAAAAAGCGTGTGCGAGCAAGGAGGCCTACAAACCTGATTCAGTTACACCAACTCTGTCAGGAGGAATGGGCCAAAATTCACCCAACTTATTGTGGGAAGCTTGTGGAAGGCTACCCAAAACGTTTGACCCAAGTTAATCAATTTAAAGGCAATGCTACCAAATACTAATTGAGTGTATGTAAACTTCTGACCCACTGGGAATGTGATGAAAGAAATAAAAGCTGAAATAAATCATTCTCTCTACTATTATTCTGACATTTCACATTCTTAAAATAAAGTGGTGATCCTAACTGGCCCAAGACAGGGAATGTTTACTAGGATTAAATGTCAGGAATTGTGAAAAACTGAGTTTAAATGTATTTGGCTAATGTGTATGTAAACTTCCGACTTCAACTGTATGTGTTTGCCAGTGAACGTGTATGTCTGTGGTGGGTGTGGGTGTGTCCGTGTGTGTGTTTGTGATCATGCGTCTCATGTCGACTTGTGGAAATGTCCGACCTTTCACCATTAGGTTTTGACCCCCAGGCGTCGGTTAGGCCAAATGTCACTTACTGCCTCTTGCACAGAACGAGCATTATAGGAGAAACACACACCAACCATCTGTATCACCCAACCTTTCCAGTGAAACAGGCAAAATATTCAGTCCTCCTCATGTTTGTGTGCATTTGTGTTTGTGTGTATGTATGTGTGTGTCAGTGGAGGCTGGTGGGAAGAGTTATAGGAGGACAAGTTCATTGTAATGGCTGGAATGAAATAAATGGAACGGTATCAAACTCTATCAGACCACGTTTGACTCCGTTCCATTTATTCCGTTCCAGCCATTACAATGAGCCCGTCCTCTTATAGCTCCTCCCACCAGCCACTGGTGTGTGTGTGTGTGTGTGTGTGTGTGCGTGTGTGTGTGTGTGTGTGTGTGTGTGTGTAAGGCACAGTTGTGACAGCTTCATTACCTGTCACACTCCTCTCTGCTCAATTGAGATATCTTCATTAGAGGACGATAGAGAAGACCACAGAGAAATACACTGAAGCTAATCTCACAACCTCTTATCACACATCACACTGCTGTAACGCACACACGCACACGCACACGCACACGCACACACACACACACACACACACACACACACACACACACACACACACACACACACACACACACACACACACACACACACACACACACCTTAGCCTCTGAGGTTATGGGGGATGTGATTGAGCGATTGAGAGGGCTCTTCCACGTTGTAAATGGGACAGCTCGTGACGATTCCACTAATCCTGCAGATTCCCTCTCGTCTCTCCCCGTTTCTCCCAGTCCCTTTGTAGATGAAAGGGTTCCACTCTTTCTGTCAATGGCCTTCAGCCATCTGAATTAAACATTGATTTTTATCGGGAAGTTTAGTAACGCTATCGCAACGACGCGCTAGCGCCTTGAAACAGAACGCGTGGCGCCCAATCGCCAACAGCTGCCTCAGTCAGGGAGAATAGTGGGCAGAGGGAGAGAGGAGAGAAAGAGAGGGAAGATGCGTGAAGATAAAGGGGTGAAGAGAGGGGACAGGGAAAAAGAGAGCGTGACAGCGAGGAAGTCAGAGAGATGAGGGATGAGGAGAGAGGAAGGAAGAATGGAGAGGGCCAAGGAGGGAGGCAAAGCACAACAGAGGGATGGGAATAAAGAAAAAGGGTTTCAGAGAGGAGGAGAAGAAAGGACGCTTTCCGTTGAACAAGACAGAGTTCACACGTGGAAGTGAAGCGAGGTGTTTTTGAAGTGTGATGTTTTAAAACCTCCTCTGTTCCCCCTTCCTCTGCTCCTGCGTTCCTCTCTTCCTTCCATCTTCTCATCCTGCCTTCCTCCATCAACAGAGGCACATCACAGATAATCTCCAGCGTTTTTTGTAACACTACCACAGTTTAATTCTGAGATGAGGGGAAGTGTGTGTGTGACAGAGCAGAAATCCCCGACTGAACTGTACCGGAGCTGCCGTGCTACATTAGCTCGATATAGGTAATGTGAAACTAACACACAACTATATCCCTCATTTATGGGGTTTTGATTGAGGTTCAAGCCTGATTTTGTTGATCGCTGCTCTATTGAGGTTGCTACCATGTTGTGTTGTGTTGCTACCATGCTGTGTGGTCAAGTGTTGCTGCCTTGTTATGTTGTTGTCTTAGGTCTCTCTTTATGTAGTGTTGTGTCTCTCTTGATGTGATGTGTGTTTTGCCCTATATTTATATTGTGTTTATTTTTTTATTTTTTTAATCCCAGGCCCCTGTCCCAGCAGGAGGCATTTTGCCTTGTGGTAGGCCGTCATTGTAAATAAGAATTTGTTCTTAACTGACTTGCCTAGTTATATAAAGGTTAAATAAATAAATAAATAAAAGTTAATTGAGGAGATTTTTATTTGTAATGACTGGGTTGTCTCGCCTTAGTTGAATGCATTGACTGTAAGATGCTCTGGATAAGAGCATCTGTTAAATTACCAAAATCTACATGTAAATGTATGAAGATCTGAGGGGAGAAACAGTAAATATACCTGGAAGCATATTGAATTCTATACAGTTCATAATAGTTTTACTTATGACCTTTGAACCCTAAGAGCTCCCTTTGTTCTAACACAGACAGACTACTTATGACCTCTGGTTAGTACATGCATTTTTGTCCTCTCTCACTCTCTCTGTTCCTCTTCCTCTTTTCTCCCTCCCACTGTGGTTTGTTGTTCCCCACCCGGAGGACATGAGGAGATGAAAGAGCGTTGGTCACGGGGGAGAACCAGTGTGGATGGGTAGACCTAGCGTCCCCCTGCACTCCTCCCCACATCGGGACACCGTTCCCGGGATGGGCCCTCTCGAGAGTGGTACTATGAAATGGGGGGTCCTCTGGTTCACCCTTGTCTCTCGGTGCAGCACACACAGTACAACCCTCAGGAGGATCCTGGTCCCAGCGGGACTCATGTGTACTTACTTTCTGATTCACTCTATCAGGACGGTTGATATGGATGTAAACCTAATATGTCTAATATTATTTGGTATTTTTGTTAGCAATTGACTGAAAGACTAAAGGAATAAATAAATAAAAGAGAAAATAAAAATATATATCGTATTCACTGTTAAAGAAGGTACGGAGAGAGTCTGACTAAGTGTAAAAGTCGAGTTTTGAGTTTACAGAGTAACCCCCCTTCTAATGTAAAACATTGTCCTGAATATAAACCATCAATTTAGTAAATACCATTTATTTTCCCCCTAGAGTCTATTGACACGCCTGTGCATCAATCCGATTAATTAACATAATACAAATATCCCAAGCAAAATCCGTCAGTTTAACCTTTTACTGCAGTGGGCTAAACCAGGGTCACACAGAGTGTTTCTTGTCTTAAACAAATCTACTTTGAAACAAAAGTATACACCTCACACACATAGTTATTGGCTTAAAACAAAGAACATTTGTACCATGTCAGATATTGATATGCATTACATTTTGAGTTTGCATCCTAATATTACACTTCATATACAGCTCAGAAGACTGAAATTTAACAGAACAGTTTGACATAGAAACACCGGATTTCTGGCAACAAAATAAAAGAAACGTTTATTAATTATGAAATGATGAAAAATATGAACAACATTCCACCCATGAGGCAACTAGGGGCGATTTGGTTATTTGGCTGCAGGAAAGGTCTACACTAGAGATATCTGTTTTTTTGCATGGGCTGGGTCTCAATTCACCGCATCCGCCTATGTTGGCCTTCCGCATGTGCGGTGGAAGATGGGCAGAGCTACAGCTTTGCCAGACCAGGAAAACATCTGTAGCGTCAGAACGGTATTACAAACTACAGTGCCTTCAGAAAGTATTCACACCCCTTGACTTTTTCCACATTTTGGAGAGGAAAGAAAAGGAAATTGAAAAGCTGTTACGTCTTGAGTCAATAAGTATTCAACCCCTTTGTTATGGCAAGCCTAAATAAGTTCAGGAGCAAACATTTGCTTAACAAGTCACATAATAAGTTGCATGGAATCACTCTGTGTGCAATAAGTTAGGGATTATCAACGAGGGGCTATACGTTCGATGGAAAATAATGAAGGGTGTGGAAGGGTGTGGAAGGGTGTGTTCCACGACGCTTCAGTGGAGTTGCATTATTTTCCAGAGAACACATCGAGCTCAGAGTTGATTATCCCTTTTATACTGAGGCTATAATTTTACACATTTGCCACTAGAAATGGGTTCAACATCCACTGAGGTACATAGCAACATCGGTTGCCGTGGTAACCAAACAAACATATTTGCTCGTTTATCTAACCAAACCATCAGTCCTAGCTTGCTATTATGAAAATCATATTCTACAATACCAGTACTGTTTTCAATTCGACTGTTGCTTTCAAAAGCGGCTCAAAGAAAATATGTACAAATTAGCTATATCCATTGAAATCTAACCCGCAAATATACCATGCATTATAGGGGAAAAAATACACGCTCTACAATGCCCTTCAAACCAATCAGAAAAGGAGTATTCAACAATGCCATGGTATAATAGTGTTTAACATGATTATTGAATGACTACCCCACACAAACAGTTATCTGTAAGGTCCCTCAGTCAACCAGTGAATTTCAAACACAGATTTAAACACAAAGACCAGGGAGTTTTTCCAATGCCTTGCAAAGAAGGTCTGGAACAAAAAAAAGTTAAATAAGTCAATGTGTATAAATACTTTCAGAACACTCTGTGATATTACCCCCGCTTATGGAAAGGGGAGACTCTCACGAACACATATTTCCTGAGCGTTCTTATATCTCCGAGATATAGGACAGACAATTCAAAATCTTATTCCTTATGATGAAGTTTTGGACTGTCTGTTTGCCGTCAATGAATGTGTTATTCAATGTGTTTCTAAGGGCTATAACAATAAAGGCCAAACAAAATATTTTATAAAATAATTTACCTACAGGGGTCCTAAAATTCTAAATCAAATAGTCATACCAAATATATTTGTTATGTCTTAAAACAATTCCATATGTTAGCTCATATGACGAGGGCGTCAGCATGAAATATCTTTTATTTTTTTTACACACTTTTATTTATTTTACGTCGATATGTATTTGCCGTCAGTGTTTTGCCGTCAAACTGTTGGCAGTTGTGAAAAAAAGTATGTAGTTAGACGAGTTGCAGAGGTAACTGAAAATGATGAAATTGTTGATTAGATGCTTTTTTTCCTTAATTAGGCAATTTTCTCTTGAACCATATGGTCTATCTACTAGAAACTCATGGACAATATGGACTATTTTATTAATATGAGGGTTTCAGCATGAAATATTATTTATATATTGGTCAATACGGACACAGATATAAAAATGAATACTATATATTAATAATTACCGAAGTTACGATAGATTGCCTTAAATGTTCTGTTAATTACTGAAGTTACTGAAGATTCCGGTAACTTTGGTCAATTACCGGTAGCTTTGCAACCCTACTCCCTACCCCCTCCTCACCCCCCTCCCTCCGCAGAGTACACCAATAGACTATGAATATATAGACACACAGCCTCATCTAGGTCAAAATGAGCACCTCTCTCTTTCATTTTCTGTCTCCTCTCTCTCTCTCTGCAGCGAGGTTTAAATAATTAAACCTGCGCTTCCTCTCCTCTATTTTCATGCTCTCCCTCTCTGTCTCTCCCTCTCTCTTTCTCTGCCCCTCTGTCTCTCCCCTTTGTCTCCCTCTCTTTGTCTCTATCTTTCTCCACTTGTCTCTCTCTTACTCTGCCTCTGTTTCTATGCATCCCTTCCTCTCGGTGTCGTGTCTCGCACTCAGGTTGAAGTGTTATAAGTGAAGTGAGTCATTTAGAAGAGAAAAAAGGCTGAGATTAAGAGGAGTTGAGTTGAGTAGGGAACTCAGCTCCTTATATAAGCTGTCACTGTATGTTACTGACAGAGAGACAGAGAGAGAGAGAGACAGAGGGAGACAGAGGGAGACAGAGAGCGAGAGAGACAGAGAGAGAGACAGAGAGAGCGAGAGAGACAGAGAGAGCGAGAGAGAGAGACAGAGGGAGACAGAGAGCGAGAGAGACAGAGAGAGCGAGAGAGACAGAGAGAGAGAGACAGAGGGAGACAGAGAGCGAGAGAGACAGAGAGAGAGAGAGAGACAGAGAGAGAGAGAGACAGAGAGAGAGAGAGAGGAGACCGAGGGAGCTCCGGAGAGCGAGGAGAGCAGAGAGACAGAGAGATCGCGCGAGACAGAGAGAGAGAGACAGAGGGAGACAGAGAGCGAGAGAGACAGAGAGAGAGAGAGAGAGAGGGAGACAGAGAGAGAGAGAGAGAGAGAGAGACAGAGAGAGAGTTAGACAGAGAGAGCGAGAGAGACAGAGAGAGCGAGAGAGAGAGACAGAGAGAGCGAGAGAGACAGAGAGAGAGAGACAGAGGGAGACAGAGAGCATTAGAGACAGAGAGAGCGAGAGAGACAGAGAGAGAGAGAGACAGAGAGAGAGACAGAGAGAGCGAGAGAGACAGAGAGAGAGAGACAGAGGGAGACAGAGAGCATTAGAGACAGAGAGAGCGAGAGAGACAGAGAGAGAGAGCGAGACAGGAATGGTGATGATGGAGAGACGATGGAGAGAGAAATAGAGAGAGGTGTGTAAGATACAGTCATATTACATGTACTAGCATGTCTGCATTTTCTATTTGCTATCATCATACAATGTTAGATGCCATACTGCATTGCTGCTGAATCTTTGGTAACTTTGTGTATAACTGTCATGTTGAGGACACAGAGACATGCCCAGCAGGGTCTTCCTATCCTGTGAATCCTAAACTCTTTCTCAACTCTGCCTGCAGTGTTAGCATACTGTACCAGCCAGTAGTTAGAGGGCCTAAGGGTTCAGCATTCGAGGGAAGGACTTGCATTTAAATAGCACATTTCAGTAGGCCTCTGAGCATGTTGAATAGGTAACCCTTTCATATCCATCTCTCATCTGGGTGCTACTTCTCCCTTTTGAACATTAACAAAACCCCAGGGTTGGACATGTGGCCAGGAAGCTAAGGTTAGGGTTACGGTTGTAGTTGAGGCTAGGGTTAGCGTTGAACCGGGATGTGAACGGAAAGCTTTGTTTAGGGTTAACCCATAGATAGTTCACCCAGTAACAGGGACTCTATGTCAGACAACTCCAAGTAGTCGTTCAAAGTTGGCCTTGCAATTTCTATATCTCTGAATCTTTCTGTTTACGGTATGTTTCTCTTTCTCTTCCTGTTTCTTTATTTTCTGCCCTTCTTGCTCCTTCTCTTCATCTTTCTTTGTCTCTCTCTTTTCCCATCCCTCTATATTTCTCTCCCTACACCCATCCCTCTCTCCCCCCAGGTGCAGTATTTGCATAATGGTATCTAGTGACGGTGATGTATTAAGGATGGGAGGCGCACTTCTCGCTATGGAAAAGCAACATGCCACGGTGCTGCACATTATTGGAGCTAAACACATTAAATGTAATTTGTGCGAGCCGTGGCTTATGGTCATTATCGGTTAAACTATTCTGTAGGGAAGAGAGAGGGGGAGAGAGAGAGAGAGTGAGAAAGATAGGGATGGAGGGAGAGAGCGAGTGAGTCAGAGAGAGAGAGAAAGAGAAGAATACGGAATGAGATGGAGGGAGAGAGAGCGAGCGAAAGAACGGACAGCTGTATTCCATTTACAGTAAGTTGTTCCGTTACTTGCGTTTCTGAGAGGAGAGAGAAGTGAACAGTGGTTTAAAGTACTTAAGTAAAAATACTTTAAAGTACTAATAAAGTAGCTTTGGGGGGTATCTGTACTTCACTTTACTATATATATATTTTTGACAATTTTTACTTTTACTTCACTACATTCCAAAAGAAAATAATATACTTTTTACTCCATACATTTTCCCAGACACCCAAAAGTACTTATCAGGACAGGAAAATGGTCAAATTCACTCACTTTTCAAGAGAACATCCCTGGTCATCCCTACTGCCTCTGATCTGGTGGATTCACTAACCACACATGCTTTGTTTGTAAATTATATCTGAGTGTTGAAGTGTGCCCCTGGCAAAAAAAACAAAGAAAATTGTGCTTGATGAAAGGAATTTGAAATGATTTATACTTTTACTTTTGATACTTACAGTAAGTACACTACAGTGCATTCAGAAAGTATTCAGAAGCCTTTACTTTTTCCACATTTTGTTACGTTACAGCCTTATTCTAAAATGGATTCAATCGTTTTTCCCCCCTCATCAATCTACACACAATACCCCGTAATGACAAAGCAAAAACGTTTTAATTGGTTTATTTTTTTGCAAATGTTGTAAGAAAAAACCCCAGGAAATATCAACATTTACATAAGTATTCAGACCCTTTACTCAGTATGTTGTTGAAGCACCTTTGGCAGTGATTACACACTCAAGTCTTCTTGGGTATGATGATACAAGCTTGGCAAACCTGTATTTGGGAAATTTCTTCCATTCTTCTCTGTAGATCCTCTCGAGCTCTGTCAGGTTGGATGGGGAGCGTCGCTGCACAGCTATTTTCAGTCTCTCCAGAGATGTTCAATTGGGTTCAAGTCTGGGCTCTGGCTGGGCCACTCAAGGACTTTCAGAGACTTGTCCCGAAGCCACTCCTAATTTGACTTGGCTGTGTGCTTAGAGTCATTGTCCTGTTGGAAGGTGAACCTTCACCCCAGTCTGAGGTCCTGAGCACTCTGGAGCAGGTTTTCATCAAGGATGTCTGTGTACTTTGCTCTGTTCGTCTTTCCCTTGATCCTGACTAGTCTCCCAGTCCCTGATAAACATCCCTAAACATGATGCTGTCACCACCATGCTTCACCATAGGGATGGTGCCAGGTTTCCTCCAGACGTGACACTTTGCATTCAGACCAAAGAGTTCAATCTTGGATTCATCAGACCAGAGAATCTTGTTTCTCATGGTCTGAGAGTCTTTAGGTGCCTTTTGGCAAACTCCAAGCGGGCTGACATGTGCCTTTTACTGAGGAGTGACTTTCGTCTGGCCACTCTACTATAAAGGCATGATTGGTGGAGTGCTGCAGAGATGGTTGTCCTTCTGGAAGGTTCTCCCATCTCCACAGAGGAACTCTGGAGCTCTGTCAGAGTGACCATCGGGTTCTTGGTCACCTCCCTGACCAAGGCCCTTCTCCCCCGATTGCACCGTTTGGCCGGGGGGCCATCTCTACGAAGAGTCTTAGTGGTTCCAAACTTCTTCCCTTTAATAATGATGGAGGCCACTGTGTTCTTGGGGACCTGTGCATCGACACAATCCTGTCTCGGAGCTCTACATCCTTCAGATGTTTCTACAACTTGATTAGAGTCCACCTGTGGTAAATTAAATTGATTGGACGTGATTTTGAAAGGCACACACCTGTCTATATAAGGTCCCACAGTTGACAGTGCACGTCAGAGAAAAAACCTAGCCATGAGGTCGAAGAAATTGTCCGTAGAGCTCCAAGACAGGATTGTGTCGAAGCAGATATCTGGAGAAGGGTACCAAAAAATGTCTGCAGCATTGAAGGTCCCCAAGAACACAGTGGCCTCCATCATTCATAAACGGAAAAAGTTTGGAACCATCAAGACTCTTCCTCGAGCTGACCACCCAGCCAAACTGAGCAATCGTTGGGGAAGGGCTTTGGTCAGTGAGGTGACCAAGAACACGATGGTCACTCTGACAGAGGTCCAGGGTTTGTATGTGGAGATAGAAACTTCCAGAACGGCAACCATCTCTGCAGCACTCCACCAATGATGCCTTTATGGTAGAGTCGCCTCACGGAAGCCACTCCTCAGTGAAGGCATATGACAGCCTGCTTAGAGTTGGCCAAAAGGCACTTAAAGGACTCTCAGACCATGAGAAACAAGATTCTCTGGTCTGACTCTTTGGCCTGAATGCCAAGTGTCACGTCTGGAGGAAACCTGGCACCATCCCTACGGTGAAGCATGGTGGTGGCGGCATCACGCCTTGGGGATGTTTATCAGTGGCAGGGACTGGGAGACTAGTCAGGATCAAGGGAAAGATGAATGGAGCAAAGTACACAGAGATCCTTGATGAAAACCTGCTCCAGAGCGCTCAGCACCTCAGAATGGGGCGAAGGTTCACCTTCTCACAGGACAACTTCCCTAAGCACACAGCCAAGACAACGGAGGGGTGGCTTCGGGACAGGTCTCTGAATGTCCTTGAGTGGCCCAGCCAGATTCCGGACTTGAACCCGATCGAACATCTCTGGAGATACCTGAAAATAGCTGTGCAGCGACACTCACCATCCAACCTGGCAGAGCTTGAGAGCATCTGCAGAGAAGAATGGGAGAAACTCCCCAAATACAGGTGTGCCGAGCTTGTATCATCATACCCAAGAACACTCGAGGCTGTAGTCGCTGCCAAAGGTGCTTCAACAAAGTACTGAGTAAAGAGTCTGAATACTTATGTAAAAGTGATATTAAAGTTTTATTTTAAAGATATTTGCAAACATTTCTTAAAACCTGTTTTTGATATGTCATTATGGCTTTATTGTGTGTAGATTGATGAGGGAAAAAACAATTTAATCAATTTCAGAATAAGGCTTTAACATAACAAAATGTGTAAAAAGTGAAGGGGTCTGAATGCCTTCCGAATGCACTGTATTTATAACAAAATACTTTTAGACTTTTACTCAAGTAGGATGTTACTGGGTGACTTTCACTTCTACTTGAATAATTTTCTATTAAGGTACAGTATCTTTACTTTTACACAAGTATGACTCTTGGGTACCTTTTCCATCGCTGGAAGTGAAATGGCTTTCTCTCATTCTCCTTAGTGTTCCCTCTCTCCCGCAAAAAAATTATGTGACATTTACAGTACAGATGTAGGATCTTAATTCGATCACTTTTTTGTTGCTGATAATTTTCCTGTTCAGCAGGAAATCCAAACTTGTAGTGTATTAGAGGATTAAAAAGGTTTCTACATTTTGTAATTTCCACTTTAAAATGTCAGACTTGATTTCTCCTAATGAAAAACGTATGAACCCCTACAAAAAATGTCCAGGAATAATACCACATAATAATTGACATTTCCTGTTGCCGCAGGATTATTTTCCTGTTGTAGCAAACTTCCTCAAATTAAGATCCTACATCTGTAATTGACCAATCCAATATGCATGCTATGGCATAAACTTTACACAATTGTATTACACTTTTACTGTTAGAGCCCATGTCTCTGGCATAGCTTCCTGGTCCTTGAATCTGGCCCAAAAGTAAATCCTTTATAGTTTAACCACAGCCCCTTTATCTAATGTAGGGTAGCAAACACATTGAATATGCAGAAATGTTTTCACTCTGTCCACACTGACCCTTCCGGTACTTCTGGTCAGCATATTTTATTATCCTCTGCTTCTATCTGTTTCTGGTTCAGTGTGTGTGTGATTTTGAGAGAAAGAGAGAGAGAGAAAAATAGTGGTTGTGTGTGTGTGTGTGTGTGTGTGTGTCTGGGGTTCCTCTCTGTGCTCTGCAGCAGGCAGGACCCAGAGATGACTCACAGTATGGCCGTAGGGACTCCTCATGCCTCCCTCATAAATATAAAAAACATAAAGTGGAAAAAAATGTTCCCCGCTAAAGAAAACCCAGAAGAAGCAAAAATATGTATGGATATAAATATTTCAAGGTTTAGATAAACTTGGAAATCTGTTTTAGAATACTTTGACAGACAGACAACAACTTGGAGAAGATAGACAATTTACTAGATTTAAAAGAGATCAGACAGACCTAGAAGAAACTAAAGGTATGACTTGAAAAAGAAAAAAAGCAGAATAGAATATATATTTCAACAATGACCTACTGATAAGAACTTTTCAATAGAGTTCACCTCACAAACAGAAAGGTAAGAGTAACTTACAACGACTTCACCTATCATACATACCAGTGAAAAAAGTTTATTGACGACTAAAAGTGCAAAGAGAGAACAAAAAGTTCATGCCAGTCTTTGGAGACGTTTTTATGTAGCTTTTAAGCAAATGGGCTCCTTGTTGTTGGTAAATAAAGCAAACACGTGAAGGAAAGAGGGGGGACAGAGGAAGGAGTGTGTCTCTGTCCGGAGGCTAGGCTGCAGGCACCACACTCCCTGACAGTCCATAGAGGAGGGAGATGGGAGGAGTGCGACAGAGAGAGAGAGAGAATAGACGAGAGAAGAGACCCTGTCATCTGTCACTCCTTACACTTCACTTTCTTTTTTATTCCTTTCATTCTTCTTATTTACGATGCTCCCTTCTGTCATCTTCCCTTTGCCAAATTATACACTGCTCAGAGGAGAAGCTGTGATTTTCCTCAAACCTCTCCTCTTGACAGACACAAACAACAGTTACAACTCTGTCTAAAGTTTGTCAAAAGGCCTGCAGAAGTTTCTATATATGGGCAGTTATTGTATATGGTGTCTGACAATCTAACAGAAAGAGTACAATGTCTTTATCTCACAATTCAACCATTGAGCATGGAATGAAGAACAAACTGTCTATAAAATAGACTGTATTAGGGCACTCTAGGAGGGAAATGGACATAAGAGATAGCAGACAACGTAATGCCAATCCTTCCCTTTTCCAGACTGTAAAGTGATCGTGAGTGGCTGTTGGCTAGGGCCTAGGAAGAGGAATCCGCCCCCACTCTCTCGCTCTCTCTCGCTCTCTCTCGCTCTCTCTTGCTCTGGAGTTGAATGCACAGCAAACGAGGGATAAAAAATACAAAGATAGAGAAAGATGAGAGAAAGATGAGGGAAAGGCGCACACGTCGAAGGGGGTGAACGAGAGCGATAAAGAAGAGACTAAAGGAAATAGATGTTTGTATGGTAATGTAGCCTAGCTTATTGCATTGCCTGTGTTAGCATCAGGAAGCATGGTGTGTGTGTGTTAATTGTATATCTCTGCAGCCATAATTGCTTTAATTCCCTGTAATTAATCAGTAATTGCAGCGAGGAGCGGCTCACAGCTTCGCTCTAAATGCAAAGAACTTTTCAATATGGAGAACATAAATATAGATGAGTAGGCGGGAGCAAGAGAGAGAGATAGAGGGAGGGAGAGAGATGAAGAGGGAGGGAGAGATGGAGGGAGAGAGATGAAGAGAGAGAGAGATGGAGGGAGAGAGATGAAGAGAGAGCGAGAGAGATGGAGAGAGAAAGATGAAGAGAGAGAGATGGCGGGAAAGAGATGAAGAGAGCGAGAGCGATGGAGGCAGAGAGAGATGGAGGGAGGGAGGGAGGGAGAGAGAGAGAGAGAGAGAGAGAGAGAGGGAAATGACTTTATGCTATATTTAGTGTTCTTTGAAAGGACTGAACTTTGAAATATACTATTCCCTCATTTGTCGTTAATGTATTCTGATGCATGTGTGAGAGAGTGGGAGATTATGGGTCAGAGTGGATTGTAGCATACTGTAGCATAAAAGCATGGCATGGTGAGTCCACGAAGACCCATCGTAAAACACAGTGGAAATACCTCATCTACATCCCCCTCAGTAGCCCTGCTTACACCTGGTGCTAACATGCATCCTTTGTCCTGATCTTGTCCACATTCTGATTGTGCCCACATTGTTTTGGTCAGAGTGTGAGCAGATCTTCCTGACTGCCTCCGGAGATAGTCAGACACACATTGTGTCTGGATATCCTACAAGTGTAGACAGTGAAACCATTTAAATGATCATTATTCATTTACATTTTAGTCATTTAGCAGACGCTCTTATCCAGAGCGACTTACAGTAGTGAATGCATACATTTTTGTTTTTCTGTGCTGGCCCCCCGTGGGAAACGAACCCACAACCCTGGCGTTGCAAACACCATGCTCAACCAACTGAGCTACAGGGAAGGCTTTTTTCAGCCCTCTAAAAATCATTGACAGGTGTCATCATTGAATTATAGCATAAATATGTGTCTGAAAATAAATACCCCAAAAATATTTTGAAAGAATATCAGTCAAATCCTTTGAAAACAGGGAGGGACCCGGAAATCAGATCACAATGCTGACTGCAGACACAGTGGACAGATAAGAGACACATATAAAACCCTCTGTAGATGCATGTCTGAAAATGTGGGCACAATCAGAATTTGGACAAGATCAGGACAACTGATGCATGTTAGCACCTTGTATAAACAAGGCTGGTATGTGTCAGTGCAACTGTAGTATATACAGTATGTGTGTGTGTCGTTTTGCCGTGTGCCAATGTAGGCTGTGTGTGTCTCTTCTCGGTTTGTGAGAGACTATGTGTATGTGTTTCTCTGTTCTTCTCTGTGTCTGTGCGCGTGTGTGTGTGTGTCTGCGCACGCGTGTGTGTGTGTGTGTGTGTGTGTGTGTGTGTGTGGGCTGCTGTTTCCAGGGGATCCCTGTCCCATTAGGTCTCTAATAGGAGAGAAAGTAGAATCCCTCCCACTCACCCCAGCTAGGTAATCCTCTCTCTTTTCTCTTTCTCCTTCTCCCTCGCTCTCTCATTAATTTCTAATTAAAACGTCTGCCCTCCCACCCACACACACCTCTACATCTCCCATAAACACTTTTTTATTCTCTTTTCATTTACCAGGGGTTTAAGCTGAGGCCAGTAATCACACGGTAGCTACAGTGTGTGTGTGTATAATGATAACTTGTCCCGCTCCTTCCTTTTTGTCTACCACAGAAGAAAAGGAACCTTTGTCATTCTCAATCATTTTTTAAACGAGTGTCCGTTGCCCGGCGCTGTGACCAGCTGCGCCCCCCCCCCCTCCCATCCCTTGCTTCTTGCTCCCACACCCCCACCCACCACACGGTTAAAGTCTCTCTGTTTTGCCATAACAAGCTAAATCCTCATAGATCTCCATCAATTTGTGTCACACCAGGGATTCCTTGTACAAAGACCAGCGATACATCACTACTGCATCTCTCTGCATTATTAAGACTGTAAAAACAGGCTGCAAAGTGTATGTGTATGTGTGTGTGTGTGTGTGTGTGTGTGTGTGTGTGTGTGTGTGTGTGTGTGTGTGTGTGTGTGTGTGTGTGTGTGTGTGTGTGTGTGTGTGTGTGTGCGTGCTGAGGCCAGAAAGAGAGAGATAAATAAATAAATAATAATGGGAGACTAATGAAATAATAAAATATCTTTAACCGGGTGTCCCTGCCTTTTGTCTCTGATGTGGGAGCGTTTAGCGTTGAGATTTCCCAGGATGCATCTGCGAGCGCCTAACGCCCCCAACGCCTGCTAGTACTATATGGTTTAAAGGGAGGCGGTGTTGCTATTGAAGAATGGTGTAGCTGTTCTGCTGTTCGCCTGTCATCAGGCTCTGTGGCTAATAGAGGATTAGAGACCAGGGTAGAATGGTCACTGATTGGTGCATGTCACGCATACAGTATAGCTATTATATTAGTTGGTGTGTGCTATATGGTACATACATTGGAACGAGATGGGCTGGTATTAAATGGGATTAAATACAATAAAATAGCATCTTGCGAATGCAATTCAGGAAATGGGGTGATGATGGGTGGTGATAGAACTAAAAGGAGAGATGGAAGGATGATGAATGGAAGAGTATTCCTTCCTCACCCCCCTCACCACCTCCACCAATCCCCTGCTCCCTACCCCCCACACGCATCTCCCCAGCGACATCTCTCCGGGATGGGTCAAGTACTCATGAGTCGCCGGCCTGCATGAGAGCTGGAACTGACGCAATCATCTAACAAACATGAACACGCAAACATGCATGGATTATGAGGTCCCTCAGCTTCCCTGGAAAGAGCCAGAGCAACAGTCCAAGTCTCACTGTCCATTTGTCCATTGCTCAACCGCAATGCCTGACATTGTCTGCCGACCCAACTGAACTGACTAACAACACACTCTCACAGCCACAGCCCAGCATATCAATCTCCCACCCTGCTCTATCCACACAGCACTAAGTACTCTATTCTGTCTCAACAGCCACGGTAATAAGATCAAACTTGCTTCCCTGAAACCCAACCTTTGTTTTATCTGACGGAGGCATGAAATGAGATTCTATTAATATCGATGGAGCTCCAATCTGGCTGGCTGCTATGCTGGCTCCCTATGGAGGAGCTCCGGCTCGGGAGAGGTTAGACGCGGCAATTACGCAAATGGGGTCTGAATGAGCCTAGAAGGGTGAGGAGGAGGCGATGATGATGATGATGCCCTGATCACTGGGCTTTAACTAGGTGGTAGCTATCAGCAGCTGCAGAGAGGAGGAAGAAGAGGGGAACGGAGGGTAAAATGGCACCCATTTTGCCGGTAATGACTTGCCTTGTTTTTGTAGAGGCGATGATGAGACGTTCTTTTAAAAGGAACAGCGGCAATTAGGGGAGGACTCGTTCTGTGACTGGTTCTGAAATGTGGTGGCTGGTGATGCTGCTGTCCCCGATCGATACTGGACACGCGCACACAGACACACACACACAGACACCCATTGTATGTGCATGATCAACATCAGTGATTCGAGTCAATTACCACCACTCAAATCAAATAGTTTTTCCAGAGATTTGAAGATACAAAATCTTCTTCTTCTTCTTCTTCTAGTGGATTATGGGGTAGCAGCATGGCAACATACCATTAATCTTTTACTGCCACTGACCCCCGTGATTCATTTAATTGGCTGTTAATCGCTATTCTCTCTGCCAGGCACAATGTATATAGAGAGACTATATTTAGCTTCCCCTCTCAATGCCTCTTCATGCCAAATTATAACTTTCATCTACTGCGTGTGAAGGGCTCCATTGTGGCCTGTCGTCTCCTCATTCTGAGGTTGATTGACAAATAGAGAGGTGGACAGGAGGGAGGGAGGGAGGGAGGAAGGGAGGAAGGGAGGGAGGAACTCCCTTTAAACGGTTACAGTGCAGTATAGACATGACACTTGTTTTGTTACCACATGTCCTATCTAGATAGGAGAAGGAACAGGAAACAAGACAATGTTGGTGACAGTAGTAAGTAGTTTGTCTTCTGTTGCCATGGCAAGAACACTTGATTTAACTTCCATTTTTTTTACTTTTAGTTCATGACAGTCGTGCCTACGAAGTAGAAAATAATAAGAGATTCATGCAACGTGATTTTTATGACGATAACGTATGGCTTTGAGTGGGAAATTAAGAAAATAATATAGAAAACAAATTCATATCGACTTGCTTCAACTCTCCTCACTGGTGTGAAACATGGACATCTGTATAACTGTTAGAAATTCTATACTCCATCATGGAAGTTGCACATGTTTTTTTTTCTCCAAAAGCATCAACAAGTGACACGTATAAACTGATACCAGGCTGCATGGAAATCTGTGAGTGCTGGTTGATGAGTGATGCGTTGTGTAAAGCAGAACACTGTGTCCTAGGGTTATATTTTACACGTCCACTCTCTCTGTTCCCACAGGCTTCCCCACAGGTTCACTGGAAGAACATTGTTAACACCAGCTGGGTCTGAGTCACGTAGGCCGTGCCTTCATGCACGCACACAATTGCATGAGCACGCACACGCACGCACACGCACGCACACACATGCACGCACGCACGCACGCACACACACACACACACACACACACACACACACACACACACACACACACACACACACACACACACACACACACACACACAATCACAGAGAGAGAGAGAGAGAGAGAGAGGAATGAGCGTGACACAGATGTGAGCGGGTGACTCATGAAAGTGGCCTACCGCTGATGTCATCCAGTGGAAATCCTGGATTACTCCCGGTTCTCCCCCCTCTCTCCAACAGAGAGGGAGACTGTGAGGGATAGAAGGAGAGAAGGGAGATTCCTGATTTATGGCCCTGACTTTTCATTTGTAATTCCCTGATTATCCTCTGGGAGGGGGAGGAGGGGGGCAGAGAGGCCAAAACAGCTTAATAATATGTACATAGTCACAGAGAGGCAAGACCAGACTCCATGTCAAACCAGCCTGCAACATGAGCAAAGAATGACCACAGAGGCCCATGGTTTAAACAGTTTGAACAACCATTTCAGTTTGAACTATGACATTTCAGTTTAAACAACGCCATTTCAGTTTGAACTATGCCATTTCAGTTTGAACTATGCCATTTCAGTTTGAACTATGACATTTCAGTTTAAACAACGCCATTTCAGTTTGAACTATGCCATTTCAGTTTGAACTATGCCATTTCAGTTTGAACTATGCCATTTCAGTTTGAACTATGCCATTTCAGTTTGAACTATGACATTTCAGTTTAAACGACGCCATTTCAGTTTTAACTATGACATTTCAGTTGAAACCACAATAATGACATTTTCATTTCTGGTGACGTTTTGTCTTTACACAACATGAAGCCAAGTTCTTAAAAAACGTGATTAAAAAAGTGAAATCAAACACAAACTACAACTGAATATGTGTTTCTATTACTGCTATCCCTCCTACTTCTCCCGTTAATTTCCCTTTGAGTGTGAAACAGAACCTCTCTTTCATGTGCGGTGCTGAATCCACCCGGACGACATCACAACCCGATTAGCAGAGAGACGTCCTGTCTCGTCTGATCATCACGGAAGTTACAACTGCTGAGCGGTTTCAGAGACTCAGGTGTGCCACTGGAATGATTAATTATCATGTCTCTCGCTGAGGATGACTAGGGCACACAGAATATAAACATCCAGGTGTCATGTTCGAGCACACCATTGTAGTGATAATTACAGACAAATCTTTGTATCAGAGTGAAATTAGCCCGACTTCTGCAGACTTTACGAGTCAGGCTAAGGCTAAGGCTAAGGCTAAGGCTAGGATTCAATCGTCAGCTACGCGGCATTTGACGCTAATTTCCCGATTGAGCTAACGTAATATGCAGCGCTTACCGTGGATGCGGTCTACGTGAATGCGGGAACGTCGCCTTCAAAGGTGCATAGCCAATAAAGCGCGATCGGATTGAATCCTGGCCTAAATATTGAACCACTTTCAGTCAGTCAGATGTGAACTACTTCACAGCGTGTCAACACAGCTACTCTCTCACATCCAAGCGCACGGACATACTTGCAGGTTTGATCCTTGAGAAACGGTATTTAAGAATCCACAAAAGCAGATAACGTTTAGGGAAGAAATTACATGGTCGCCATCATCAACGTCAAAATTGGGCGTCGTTATCAAACTTCCCCTAGTAACCATCCTACCATCATCTCCCCCATCGTTGCCGTGATCAAATATACAGGAACTACTATACAGCCAGGCAGATAAACCCTACTCACGTACAGGAATTGGTCACAGTTGTAATATAATCATGTGTCCCCGTTCGAGCGTCTCCGCTATCCACCATCCTACTATCCCACCCTTCACCCTACAATACCTGTCTGATTATCTATTCAGCGAGAGCAGCGGCAGTAGCTATCAGAACAGTTATGATAATCACATCCCCGTCCACAGCTCCTGTAACGACAAGCATGGTAATCCACATAACGACCATGACAACAGAGCCAGCCTCAGAGATGGTAATGCAGATTGAGGGTGGCCAGAGACATGAGATAATGGGATCGCCTGTTGGATCTCATTTGATTTTTCAGCCATAAACAAACAGAGTATATAGGGCCTGATTCAGCACTGTGGCTTCTTCCAAAATGGCACCCTATTCCCTAAAGAGTGCACTACTTTTGACCAGAGCCCTATGGGTATATAGGTGAATAGGGTGCCATTTCGGACGCAACCTGCGTCAATATGCTGTTCGACTCTGGCCCAAACTACCGTGACAAGAGTGTGTGTTTGCTGCGTTGTACTCTACCCCGATGACCTATATAGTGCTACATAATTCAGTAGCGTTTCATCATCTTTCTGGCACATTGTTACAGAGGAGTTCAGATTATGCCGTGCCAGCATCTAAGCGCCTCGTCAGGGTCATTTGATGTTAACGACGAACACCTGGGTGCCCTGAGGACCACTGGATACCGAGATACTGTACACAGAGCGAGGCATGAGAGAGGCCAGGGAGCAAGTGGATGATGGCAACGGTTAACAGGCTATTCCTCTTCCGCCCCCTCTGTCTCTCTCTCTCTCTCCCTCTATCTGTCTCAAACACACGCACACACACACACACGCACACACACACACATGCACACACATGCACACACACACACACACACGCGCACACACGCACACACGCACACACGCACACACACACACACACACACACACACACAGATGTCCCTCCGCAGAGTCCCTCCATCTGAAGTTGCTGAGGTAAGAAGATCAGGTTTTCCACTCGGCCAAGCGAGAGGAGCTCCCACCTCTCCCCCACAGTCTTCCCAGCAGCTCAGTGTGTGTGTGACATTTTAGAAGTGCAAGACCGTAAGAAGCACACAAGGCACAGGTGTGTGTTTGTGTCCACGAGGGCATTTATGTGCATACCTACGTACAGTATACGCACATTTAGAAATGCAATACTTAGCTAGCTGTAAATTGTAAACGTGAACCCACGCATGCTAGTCCTGTGAAGACCTATCTCTTCCTTCTTCCCTCTCTCTCTCTCTCTCTCTCTCTCTCTCTCTCTCTCTCTCTCTCTCTCTCTTTCACAGCGTGCTTCCTGTGGCGACTGACGGTGTCTTTCAGATATCTCCGACTCTGTCTCTGTGTCTCACAGCTAAATTTAGGTCAGTCCCATCGTTAGGTAGTTTAACCATAACGAACGGCTGACTCTCCCTCTTCCTCCCCACCGCTCTCTCTCTCTCTCCCTCTCTCTCTCCCTCCATTATTCTCCTGCTTTCTGATTTTCTCTCGCTTCCTTTCTCTTGTTCTTCTTTGTCAATGTCTCCCTCGCTCGCCCTGCCCTTCTTCTATTCCGTCTCTCTGTCCCCGTTTCAACGTCTCTCCCTCCCTCCGTCTCTCCCTCACTTTGACACTGGCAGCAGTAGACTCGTTATCGTTGTGTTCTTCACCAGCTCGTTCCTTCGCTCATCATTTAGAGAGGACATTTTGGTTTGATATTCAACAAAGGAAGATGCTGCATTTCTTAATCTTCACACACAAACATCTGTGTCGCAACAGATAGGGCGCGAGTAAAGCTTGACATCGTAACATTAAAGAGTCGCATTGATCATAATCCAATTAAGTGAAAAACAGAGTGGGAGAGAGAAAAAAGAGAAGAAGAAACGCTTGCTTCGTTAAATAACACAGAATCAGCTGTAATGAAATAGCCGAGGCCTCAGAACTGATGAAGTGTACACATTTCAAGATCTAATGAAAAATGATCACAGTTAACAGAATTAATTTGCAGTTCTTTTTATAAGCGGGAACGACTTTGAGATTATTGGTTTAAATGAATAGTTTTGTTGTGTCGCGGCGGCGCGGCATGGAGAGATGTTGATGAGGGAGACTGTGGAGAGAACACGTTATCCTGCTTTCAAAGTTCCTGAGGAGATGAGAAGCAGTGTTTTTAAAAACACAATAAGATAATTAGACTCCAATATAAACTAATTAGCGTAGCACAAATTCCCGGCTAGATTAAACAGCTATTGTAATAAGAGAACGCGTCTCCGAGGAGATGTTTGTAAGTGGAGGGAGAAAAGCACTTTTGTAATTAATATTTTTCTCATTAAATGAGTGTTTGAACTGCTGACACACACAGACAGAGGTGAATTTATTGCTGCTGTGACGATGAGGCTTGGTGCGTCTCAGTTCTGACACTTATACGGTACACATAGACTTACAAGAGGACAACTTAGTGAGAGACTGTTGCATTGTGTAGCTCAAGGAACAATAACACTGGATAGCATGCTAATGAGGTGTGTGTGTGTGTGTGTTGCATCCAGAGGCATTTTCTCCGACACGATACTAAGAGAAATAATCAGACGACTGGAGATTCAAGATTCTGTTTTCTCCGAGGGGGGGGAAACAGGACAGTGAAACTTGTGAAAACAGAACTTGTTTTTCCCGACGATGCCATCGTTTGTCTTGTGATAAATGTCGGTTATTGTTTTAGAGTACAGTCCACCCCAGGCCTTTCCTATGCCGTCAGCTGTTGGCGGTTGATTAATCCCTGCCTTGACTACTTTACTTTCTGTCCCACACTAACAGCATCTCTTCTAATGGTCTCCAAACAACAACTTTCAGCGTGGCTGACTCTCCCTTACCATAATTTGATTATTTTAATGATCTCGTTTCAAACCACAGACAATACACTAGCATCCCCTCGGGGAGAAGGTATGGTTGAACGCTTTGCATGAATCTTATATCAGGCTGTGACTATGTCCAACGAAACCAATACGTGTGTGTGTGTGTGTGTGTGTGTGTGTGTGAGTGCGTGTTGCTTTCTATGGACAAACACAAGCAGCGTCTATCCCAGCGCCCTCGACCACAGCCATCTCCAGTGACACAGAGAAGAAGAGGAATTAGGAGAAAAACACACACACTTATCTCGTCATGAAACAGCACAGCGCATTCTAAATCAAACATCAGAGCCAGAGGGGACTTGATTGTGGCGTTTTATCGTCGTATATTGAATTATCAGGGTTAATTTAACGCATTTAGGCCTGTGTCGTCGTCCCCCCCCCCCCGTCGTCCCCCATCTCAGAAGTCTCCAGCGTTAGTTAGCAATGATTAGGCTAAGTGGGTCATCTCGCGGAGTTCTATTCTTCTCCTTTCTTCCCCCTCGTCCCTCTTTCTCTCCATAACATTAGCAT